>NW_026087388.1:0-80515 GCF_022539395.1 Myiozetetes cayanensis
TTTTCCTTTACAACCCAACTGTTCCCAAATAAATACTCTCTCTCTCTGCAAACACTGATCAGCCAGGATTGTTTTACTTTAATTCACCCCAAGGGATATAATAATCAAACAAAAGTTACTCCGGCCTGGCAGGGTGGGCCATAACACTCCCCCGTGGCTTTTGGAACTGATTTAGTGCCCACACACACTAAACTCCAGCACAGCTTTGAAACAACCTCCCCAAAAGAGGAGCTGGTTTTCCTGGTGCCTCCCTCCGCTCTGTGCTTCAGCAGCTCCATCGCAGCAGCCGAGTCTGTGCAAACCAAGCGAGTTCCTGCTCAGGCCAGGAACTGGGGAGTGCCAAATGCCCCATTTGGGGCAGTTTCCCCCCAGGAAAGTCAAGCCCCATTTGCCCTTCCCCGGTTTTAGGTGATTTCAGCCTTCAAAGAACCAGGACTGGCTTTGTTTGCCCAACTCAGCCTGGGCTCCTGCCGGCTCTGGGTGCCCTGGGAAGGTGTTGTCTCAAGGACTTGCACAGCTCCGAGGGGTTTTCAGTCCCAGGCCCCCCAGGTCACCCCCCCAAGGTGCTGGACGGCCCTTCAGCCCCACCTGAGCCCACCCCCCATGTGCCCACCCTGTGCAGGGCAGCTCGTGGAGCCCCCGGGACAGGGGATGGTGCCTCTGGACCTGCCTCCCAGGGGGCTTCTGCCACCCCTGGGGGGCACAGAGGGGACAGGGGCACCCTCAGCTCCTCCTGCCACCCACCAGGTGATCTGGGACAACAGCCCGAGCTCCCGGGCCTGGGCACGTCCTGCTCCCTCCTGGGGTTTTGCCAGGATGCCTCATGGTCCAAACAGAAACCCACCAAGAGCTGACAATCCCCCAAACTTCCCCCCCAGGCAGTCACAGCCTTTTTCTAACCCTGTTCCTCTCCCCAAGGCTGGTTTTTGGTCCCTGTTTCCTGTCCCAGCCTTTGCTCGCTCCTCTTGTCGCTGCTCCAACCTCCCACGTTGGCAACATTTTCCCACCTGGCTCATGGTTTTTCTTGAATTCTTTCCCTGCTCAGCCTTTCCCTGGCCATGCACTATTCCCCAAGGCAAAGGTAAAAATTAACAGGTTCAGCAAAGCAAAACTGACCCCAGAGAACAATTTGTGGAATATTTGTAAGGAAAGAACCCAAAGAAACAGGACAAGAATCCACTGGCACAGAATGTGGATGCTGCTGGTGGGGCACTGGCAGCTGCAAAGAGTTCCCACACTTATTAAAACTCTCTCTAAACCCTGACATCAACAAATTCCAATTATTACCAGGAAATGCACCTGGCATTTCCTCCACAGGTAAATATTCTCCAGGTAAGAACCCTCTGCCTGTGTCTGCAAAGCAAGAACTGAAAGGATCATTTTTCCCACCCAAACACTTGAGTTTTCAATAAAGTTTTGTTGATGCAGATCTTTTTACTGTCCCCAACCCCAAAACTTCTCCTACCCCAGGCTGAAGTTTAGGTCATTTTAAAGCAAAAAACAGGTGGGGGAGGAAGAGGAAGAGAAAACAGACCTAGTGGGGAATAACAGAGGAACTTCCCATGGAAAATACTCCCAATGACACTGGGTTTGGGGGAAATAAAGGACTTTTGTGTCCCAAAGAGCAGTTCAAAACTATTGCAGGCCAATATAGCTGTGGCCTTTTTTTGTGGTTGCCCAGGGAAGGGCAATGAGTCCACAGGTGCCTGTGGGAGTGACTCAAAGGGGCTTTTCTGTAGTGACCAAACGAGAGGGAATCCAACCAGTCAACAGGAATTTCCACTTTTTATCTGAAAAGAAAAGAGTAATTCAGCCCTGCCCTGAGGTGTCCCTGCAAGGAGACACCTGCTTATTCTTGCTCCTCTTAGTCTCACATCCTCCTCCCCCCTCGCAAATTCCCTCTGGATCTGGCACATCAATCTTGGGAAGTGAACCAGGTTCGCTAGGATACATGTCTGGAATAAAGACAACAGTCATTCAAACACTACAAAATATATTTTATTGCAGTGAAAGTAAAAAACCTATTAGCAAAGAGAATCAAAAACTAAAAAAGAATACAAAAAAAAGTATCTATTGGTGTTCATACAATACTACGAACAGCCTCTATTACAGCATTAGCTAGTAAAAAGGGAATTAAAGGGATACAAAAAGGATATAAAATGTTTGATTTCCCTGTTGCTTCCTATCGATAAACTGTGCTTACCTGCACAGACAGACCAGGCCTACCAGGGTCTGCAGGGGCTGGTCGGTGCCCGCGCTTGGCAGGTGTCTCCGCAGAGCAACACAGTGTGGATGGAAGGATAAGCATCACTCCACCCAGCAGTGCTGACACCCCATTCCATCAGCTCTACATTACACTACGTAGGACCAGGATGCAGCATAAGGTGGTGCTTGAGTGGCGGTCAAACAGCGCCCATTCATCACCTCATGGCAACAGTCTGGGCGTGCCCCACTGTAGGGCAAGGGGCCAACGACCCCTGCCCACATCATCTTCCTCTCCATCACCTTCCACACCCCTGTGGATGACCTGTACCATTGTGTTTCAAGGGGATTTGTATCTCTCTTGCAGAGTGGAGCCAAGCCAAGGAGGAACTCAGCTCTGATAACGGGGGACCATCCGGTTAACTTTACTAAAGGCACAATGGGCCTTACAGTCAACTTGTGCAATAAAGTAACATTGTACAATATTCTGGCTGGTTTCACATGCGAATATAATCACTTTCTCACCCCTCTGTGCTCCATTGATCATCTAAATCAAAAGTACCCCCCTTTTATCATGGCAACCATTATGCATTCTCATTGTTACAATTGGTTCCCATGGCAGCCATTATGCATTCTCATTCTTATGCCGTTTACCCTGGCAACCATTACCCATTCTCATCGTGACATCACTTACCATGGCAACAATTACGCTTTCTAATTGTTATGTCAGTTACCATGGCAACCATTATTCATTCCCATTGTTACCTCGGTTACCATAGCAACCATTATGCATTCTCATTGTGATGTTGGCTACCATGGCAACCATTATGCATTCCCATAGTGATTCGGTTACCATGGTAACCATTATGCATTCTCATTGTTACATTGTTGGCATGGCAACCATTATGCATTCCCATTGTTATGTCGCCTACCATGGCAACTATTATGTATTCTCATTGTTACGTTCGGTTACCATTGCAACCATTATGCATTCTCATTGATACTTCAGTTACTATGGCAACCATTACGCAGTCATATTGTGATGTGGGTTACCATGGCAACCATTGTGCATTTACATTGCTAGGGTCAGTTAATATGGTAACCATTATGCATTCCTATTGATGGGTTGCTTACCATTGTAACCATCGTACTATCCCATTGCTACGGTCAGTTACCATGGCAACCATTATGCATTCCATTTGCTATCGGTTATCATGGCAACCGTCATACATTCCCATCACTATGGTTGGTTACCATGGTAACCATTATGCATTTCCTGTTACGTCGCTTACCATGGCAACCATCTGTAACACACAGAGAATATAGAAATGCCAAAAATTCTTTCTACCTGTCAAAAACTTCCTATAAAACATTCTCTGTCAACTCTCTGCCAGAAGTTCCCACCAGGACTTCCCACGGGACTGTTATTGTTTATGGTTATCATATCTCCTCCAACACCTCAACTGGCTACGTGCCAAGAAACCACATTCAACTTCCTTTGAACACTATAAAAGTTGAGGACAAATTTTGGAAAATCAGGGAGAGGAAAGGGAGAACTGGTGACTGTAGCCGAGAATCTCTGCCCACCTCCCCTCACCTTTTCTCTGCCACCGCGTGCTACCTGCCTGCCACCGGAGACTGGAACTGTGCCGACCTGGAGAGAGTTGAGACCCCCATACCACATGTGGGAGTTCTACTTTATCCTTCTACCCTGACCATATTTCTGAGGGCCCAAAGCTTCAGCTGAGCTGAGACCCTGCACGACCTGGCACAGGGGCGTGAGCGGTGAAACCACACATGCTGCATTGCAGAGAACGAAAGCTGTCAGACCCCCTGCAGCTACAGAGATAACATCGAAAAGCTGCAGGGACAGATAAAAAAATGTGCAGAAAACTGCTAATGGCCCACAAATACAGTAGCTCATGGGAAAGGTAACATGGTGGTATTTTCTCTGCTTCTAGAAGTAATCATAAACCTTTTCTAACTTTTCTTATTTTTTCATTTGTCTCTTCATCTCTTAGCAATCAATAAAATCAGTTTTTGGTATCAACAGATAACTTGTGTGTGTTTTAGTTTTACTCAAGAGAATATTCAAATCTGAAGTTCTTTCTGCAATATTTAAGCAGATTGTAACAGGGGACTATGGAAAAGTGGGAGGAACAGGGAGAAGGGTGGAAAAGTGGGGGAAGTCTGGTGGGTCTGAAGGCCCCACGGGAGCTTTGGGCACAGGGGAGTTGGGAAAAGGGGTGGCCCCTCTGAGCTCCCAACTTACTGTGCGGTGCTGGGCCTGCTGGATCCAATCTCAGCCTGAGGTTATGCCAACAGTTTCAGTTTAGAGGAATTACAGAGGTGGGACTGAACCACCTCTGTGAACCACCATTGTCCCCCAGGTTTTAATGATGGCAAATCAGATCTATTGATAGAAATGAATTATTTAGGGTTACAAATGATCAGAAGATCTTCATCAGAGTTATTTACTGCACAATAGAAACACCAAAAATACCAGTACTACAGCATAAGATAGGACAGTGCTCTACACTAAAGCAATTGTTGAAGCAATTCTACTCAAGCTGGCACCAAAGCAAGAATTATCAATTAGAGATGGATGGAACTCCCCCAGACCAACACTCGTGGGGAGATCTCTGCTCTCAACCTCCAACTGTGACTTTAAGGGGTCCCCAACCAAGGCAGGAATCTCCACACACCCCCCAAGAAGGGTTCTGTTGTCAGAACCTGCCACTGGCAAAGGGTACTGCCTGTTTCTGCTAGAAAGGGATGGACTGACAGTCACTGGACTCCAGGGGTTACCTCACCATCAGGGGGGTCTTTTGGGGTGGGAACAGAGGTCGAAGCTCTTCCTGTATTCGGGGTACTCATAGGGTTTCCCTTACCGGTGGGTCTGTTGGTGTTTGGTCAAGTTTGAGCTCTGGGTGAAGCTCTTCCCACACTCCCCACACCTGTAGGACCTCTCCCCGGTGTGGATGCACCAGTGGGTGATGAGCGTGGAGTTCAGGTTGAAACCCTTCCCGCAGTCGGTGCAGCAGAAGGGTCTCTCCCCTGTGTGTGTCCTCTGGTGCTGGACGAGATTGGAGCTGGTCTGAAACGTCTTCCCACATTCCCCACACTTGAAGGGCCATTCCCCAGTGTGGATGCGCCGGTGGATGATCAGGGCGGAGCTTTCCCTGAAACTCTTCCCACATTCCCCACAGGTGTAGGGCCGTAACCCAGTGTGGATAACCTGGTGTCGGATCAGGCTGGAGCTGTCACTGAAGCTATTCCCACAGTCCCCACACTTGTAGGATCCTTTTCCAGTGTGGATGTGCTGGTGCCTGAGGAGTTGGGAGCTCAACCTGAAGCTCTTCCCACATTCCAAGCACCTGAAAAACTTCTCCCTGCTGGGAGGCTGCTCAGAGACCACCAGCTCAGAGCTCTGGCTCAACCTCCAGCTGCCTTCCTGGCACAGGACGGGTCTTTCCTCCTCAAAGCACCCTGGGTTGGCTTTGCAGCCCCTCCTCTGGGGACATCTCTGGACCTATTCCTCCCCTCTGCCTTCCTGTGCCGGGGAGTGCAGGACATTGTTGACATCACTGGGGGTGACTGACGTCACATGGGAATTGTGACAACAAAGGGACAACCGTGATATCACAGTGAGAGCGGTGACATCATTGGGGACATTGGTGACTTAACAAGGAAAAGGGTGACGTTAGCAAGACAGTAGTCACATCATCGGAGACATTGGTGACACCACAGGGGACAGTGGTCTCATCACAGGGGCAGCAGTGCCATCACTGGGGAAAACAAAGGGACAACCGTGATATCACAGTGACAGCAGTGACATCATCGGGGGCATTAGTGAGACCATAGGGGACAGTGGTGTCATCACAGGTGCCATTAGTGGAGACCAGTAACATCACGGGGGTCTGGTGACATCAAAGAGACAGCACTGATTTCACAGGGAGATGGGTGACATCACAGGGGTCTGGTGACATCACAGGGACATCGGTGACATCATGGGGACATGGTGCCACCAGTGTTGACAGTTGTGACATCACAAGGAAGGGTAGTAACATCACAGGGGACAATGGTGACTTCTCAAGGACATCAGTGAAATGACAGAGAGACCAGTGCCATCACAAGGGACATTGGTGACATCACTGGGGACCAGTGACGTCACAGGGGAATTATGACAACAAAGGGACAACCATGATATAACGTGGACATGGGTGACATCATTGGGGACATCGGTGACTTTACAAGGACAAGGCTGACATCACAGAGACACCAGTGAAATCTCTGGTGACACTGATGATATTACAGTGACATCGGTGACGGCATTGGGGACCAATGGCATTACAGGGGACTGGTGACAAGAAAGGGACAGCTGTGATGTCACAGGGACATTGGTGACATGGCAGGGGTCTGGTGAAAACACAGAGATGCCGGGGGCATCAGAGGAACATGGTGGCACTGCTGGGGACAGTGGAGACATCACAGGGTCAGCAGTTACATCACTGGGGGCCAGTGATATCGCAGGGGACTGGTGTCAATAAAGGCACAGCTGTGATGTCACAGGGACATCAGTGACATCAGAGGGGACAGTTGTGACTTCCCAAAGACAGGGCTGACATCACAGAGACCCCAGTGAGCTCACAGTGGACAACGGTGACCTCACAGGGACAGTAGTGACATCAATAAACACCTGTGACATCCCAGTGATAGCAGTTATGTCACAGTGACTTTGGTGATGTTGCCTAAATGGCTGTGGGGAAAAAAAGACTCCAAGTCAAATTAGGTAGGAGATAAGATAAGGATACAAAAGTTTTAATGAGCCCCCAGGCTTTTTGGAATACCCCAGCGTGCGCTCCCGAATTACAGATGTCCACAGTTTTTATAATGATTTTCACCCAATCCCGTCCAGTTACCACCCAGGTTCTGCCCCCGCCACGCCTCTTGGGAATTGGGTCTGGGGGCGTTTTGGGACCCCCTCTTCTTCATCTTCATCTTCCTCAGAGCACATAATGTCCTTGGAGGCCTCCCAGAATTCTAGGCCTGAAGGTTGTTGGGTCTATGGCTATATCTTGTTCCGTAGGGTTAGGGTGTTCTTCTACAATTCTGCCTTGAAAAAGAGACTAAACAGGCTATGGAATTTAGGGAATTGATATGGGAATGGGTAACAGGGGTTTGAGCTGGTGTGTTAAGGGTAAAGGGATAATATGCTGCTACTCTAAAATCTACATCTACTACATAACTACTTCTAAGGTCTACAAACATAAAAAAATTAAAACATCAAAACTCCAAGGTATCAGTCCCCCCTTTAGAGACTGGACAAAACTCAAAAATTTTGTCCAATCTCTACTACTTACGTCTAATCATTTTCCAAAAAGATGACCAACATCTACAACATCGGTTCATGCAATAAGCTATTACACAAACACTAACTATGTACATTACCAATAGAAACAGTTGTTTAATCCAGGTCCAGTTCGGTAACCATGAAGTAAGTTTGTGGAGAGTGTCTCCCAAACCCAGTGAGACATTGTCCAGAGACACCTGATGTAGAATTTTAGTTTGATTCTGAATTACAGCCAAATTCATAGTGCAAATTCAGCACTTACTTTCACAAAGAATATCAGGTGTATTTTACTAAAACCAAATGTAAATTAGGCTCCAAACTTAATTCATAGTTACCGACTGTACAAATAATATGCACAGCAGAAACAGTTTATGCCACATCCTCTTCGTCTGAGTTGGGTTCTGATTTGCTGATAGTTCCAGGAATTGAAGCTTTCTTCACTCTGGAGTAATGAAACCAGGGTCCTTTGCCAGTAACTTTGACGGCAGTGAGGGAAGTCAGTAGGACTTGGAAAGGTAGAGCCGGTGTTTCTGGCTTGAGCGTGATGCTTACGGGTTCTGCTCGCTTGGACTTCCCAGGATATTTGTTAGTCCACATTAAAGGGGTCACAGCATTCTCAACCTCTGCAGGGATCTCTCCGTGGTTCTCCTGTATGAAAAAGGTAGCTGCCTCGATATATTTAGTGTTAGGGGTGATAACTTTTATTCTCCCCCCTTTACAGAATTTAATTAAGAACATATCATTAGGAACTTCTGTGCCTGTATCAGTAAACTTTAATCTGCTCCTCTTCCGATGCTGTAATTCTAAACCCTGGTTCCCGGGTGGTGCCGAAGGGATGGGGGTGGGTTCGTCCCCGCCCCTCATGGCAGAGCTGGAGGGTCCCGTGTCAGCCGGGGCAGGGACCCCGGCTGCAGACACCGCCCCCGCTCCTCCTCCCGCAGCCTTGAGGTCTGAGCCTTCTGTTCCCACAGCACCTGAGCCCGCGTTGCCTGTAGCGGACCTGGCGGGGGCCACCGCCCCCCCACCGCTACCGGCAGAGCCCGCGGCTCCAGCCAGGACTGGCCCCACAGCCCAGGGAGGCGCTACCGCCCCCCCGTAACCAAAAGGGCCTGCAGCCCCGGCCAGGAACGGCCCCGCAGTCCAGGGGGGGGCTATCGCCCCCACCCCGACACTGGCAGAGCTCGTAGCTGCAGATGGGATCAGCCCCACAGCCTCGGGAGGGACCATCGCTCCCCGATCACCGACACCTAGGGAGCTCGTAGCTTCAGACAGGATCGGCCTTGTGGCCTCGACAAGGGCTGGTTCCGCAGCTCTGGGAGGGGCTACCGCCGGTCTGGCCGGTGCTAGAATTCCCGGCACAGCCGGGGCAGAGGCTGCCCCGGCTCCCGCCGCTCCGGTGCCGGTTGGAACAGCCGGCGCCGGCCCCGCGGGTCCCGGAGCACCAACAGCAGTTCCTAGGACCCCCTCTCCACTCAGAGTAGTCCCATCTTGTCCCGCCGTTGCCCCCGAGGCCCCCGAAGCAACTGGACTCGGCACTGCAGATCCAGCCGTCCCTGCCGAGCTGGCAGGACCCGCCCCAGGGGCTACCCCCGCTCCTGATGGAGCTTACGCCTGCTGCGCCTGCGGCCTGAGCCACAGGAAGGGTCCTGGGCTTGTTATTCTCAAATCTGGGGGAATTAAAAGGTCCAGATTTTCATCTCCAGGGCTTTCAAGATTAGTTTCCTCCTCAGGATCATGCTTAGCACGATTTTTCTTTTTCTTTTTCTCCTCTAATACCATTTCTGTGTGTTCTGCTTTTATTTTAACTTTGTCCTTTTTATATACCTTTCTCAATTTCGGACGGGTTAAGAAAAGGTAGAATAATTCTGCATAATGCAATCCTGACCACTTTTCCTCCTTATGAAGGATTGTCATAAGATGAAACACTGTATTTGCCTCAAAAGAGCCAAATTTCGGCCAGGTTATTCCTCTAATTTTCCCGGTATAGGGCCAAACATCCATAGAGAGTCTAACTACCTCCCGCCTTTTTAAAGATGTCTCAGGGCCAGTTAAATCATCCCAATACCATAAAACCAAAGCAAGAGGGGTTCCCTCTGGAATTTCCTCTTTAGCTTGTGTACATCCCATGTTAACAAACAACATACGAGGAAAACGACAGATCTAACCTAGAACTCACAGCCACACACACACCGCAGACCTTGTGTCTAATCCAGACACTACCAGGTTCAGGCAGAAACACAGAGTTTCAAGCGGGAGGCGTCCCCCCCTCTCCGGCCACACCTGGCCAACAAGAAACCCGAAATCCTCCTGCCTGCCCTAACTTAAACTTTCCGGGCAGTTCCACTGCCCACTCCGGCAAAAATCCCTTTACCAACAGACTGGGAAAACACTGACTTTGGGCCCAAGTCCAAGTTTCCCTTCCCAGCCTCACCGTATTCCCTAGCCCTGGGGAAACTCCTTCCCGCAGCTGCTAATTAAAATTCTCTAGGAGTTTTGTTCTTTATCTTACCTCCTCCACGTGCGGTTCCGAGAAGCTGGGCCCCCCAAGATCAGAGCAGGAATTCTTCAAGATATGCCGGCCGGAAAGAAATCCCTGCAAAACGGAATACCAATCCAGAGGAGTCACAGGTCTCAATTCCCCGTATGGAGTCACCAAAACTGTTGCCTAAATGGCTGTGGGGAAAAAAAGACTCCAAGCCAAATTAGGTAGGAGATAAGATAAGGATACAAAAGTTTTAATGAGCCCCCAGGCTTTTTGGAATACCCCAGCGTGCGCTCCCGAAATACAGATGTCCACAGTTTTTATAACGATTTTCACCCAATCCCGTCCAGCTACCACCCAGGTTCTGCCCCCGCCACGCCTCTTGGGAATTGGGTCTGGGGGCGTTTTGGGACCCCCTCTTCTTCATCTTCATCTTCCTCAGAGCACATAATGTCCTTGGAGGCCTCCCAGAATTCTAGGCCTGAAGGTTGTTGGGTCTATGGCTATATCTTGTTCCGTAGGGTTAGGGTGTTCTTCTACCATTCTGCCTTGAAAAAGAGACTAAACAGGCTATGGAATTTAGGGAATTGATATGGGAATGGGTAACAGGGGTTTGAGCTGGTGTGTTAAGGGTAAAGGGATAATATGCTGCTACTCTAAAATCTACATCTACTACATAACTACTTCTAAGGTCTACAAACATAAAAAAATTAAAACATCAAAACTCCAAGGTATCAGTGACATCATTGGACACCAGTGACATCACAGGGGTCTGGTGACATCACTGTCACATCGGTGACATTATGGGGACATGGTGCCGCCAGTGTTGACAGTTGTGACATCACAGGGAGAGCAGTGACATCACAGGGGACCATGGTGACTTCACAAGGACATCGGTGCAATCACAGAGAGAACAGTGACATCACTGTGGTCATTGGTGACATCAGAGGGGTCTGGTGACATCATAGGGACATCAGCAACATCACGGGGACCTGGTGCCACCACTGGAGACAGTTGTGACATCACAGGCAGAGCTGTGACATCACCAAAGTTATTGTTACATCACTGGGGATGACTGACATCACAGGGGAATTGTGACTACAAAGGGACAACCGTGATATCACAGTGAGAGCGGTGACATCATTGGGGACATTGGTGACTTAACAAGGACAAGAGTGACATTAACAAGACAGCAGTCACATCATCGGAGACATTGGTGACACCACAGGGGACAGTGGTGTCATCACAGGGGCAACAGTGACATCACTGGATTCCAGTGACATCCCAGGGGTCTGGTGACATCACTGGGGACCAAGGTGACATCTCAGAGACAGGGGTTCCGCCCCTGGGGATAGCAGTGCAGTCAGAGAGCCATCGGTGACATCACAGGGACATCGGGGACATCACGGAGGCATGGTGCTACCATTGGGAACAGTGGCATGAGACATGGCAGAGACAGCAATGGCGTCCTTGGGACCAGAAATATCTCTGGGGACTGGTGAAGAGAAAGGGAAAGCCGTGATGTCACAGGGACATCGGCAACATCACAGGGGACTGGGATAACAAGACAGAGACACCAGTGCTATCATTGGTGGCACTGGTGACATCAAAGGGGAGAGTGGTGACATCACAGGGACATCAGTGAAATTGCTGGGGACCAGTGACATCCCAGGGAACTGGTGACAACAAAGGGACAGCCCTGATGTCACAGGAAATCAGTGACATCACGGGGACATGGTGCCACCGCTGGGTATGATGGTGACATGACAGAGACAGCAGTGACATCATTGGGGGCATCTGGGACATTGCTGATATCACAGGGTACAGTGATTACACCATAGAGACATGGGTGACAACAGAGACATCTGTGATATCACCGCAGACATCGTTGACATCACAAGGCCCGTGGTGACATGACACAGACACCAGTGACATTATGGGTGACACTGGTGCCATCACAAGGGATAGTGGAGATATCACAGGGATATGGGTGACATCAGGAGGGTTGTCAGGGACTTCACAAATACAGGGGTGATATTATTGGGGACCAGTGACATCGCAGGGGACTGGTGACAACAAATGACAGCCGTGATTTCACAGGGACATTGGTGACATAATTCGGGACATCTGTGACTTCACAAGGGCAAGGGTGACATCACAGAAACACCAGTGACATAATGGGTGACACTGGTGGCATCAGAGGGACATCCACGAAATCACTGGGGACTAGTGACCTCACAGGGGACTGGTGACAACAAAGGGACAACCGTGATATCACAGTGACAACAGTGACATCATTGGACACATTGGTGACTTCACAAGGACAAGGGTGACGTTAGAAAGACAGCAGTGACATCATCAGGGACATTGGTGACACCACAGGGGAAAGTGGTGTCATCACAGGGGCAGCAGTGCCATCACTGGGGTCCAGTGACATCACAGGGGTCTGGTGACATCACTGGCACATCGGTGACATCATGGGGACATGGTGCCACCACTGTTGACAGGGGACCATGGGGACTTCACAAGGACATCGTTGCAATCACAGAGAGAATAGTGACATCATCGGGGACATTGGTGACATCAGAGGGGTCTGGTGACATCATAGGGACATCAATGACATCACGGGGACATGGTGCCACCACTGGGGACAGTTGTGACATCACAGGCAGAGCTGTGACATCACCAGTGACATTGGTGACATCACTGGGGTCCAGTGACATCACAGGGGAATTGTGACAACAAAGGGACAACCATGATATAACTTGGCATGGATTCCTGCTTGGACTTGGCTGCTACTCTGGAACCACTCAGGTGAGAGAGGGGTGGGACAGGCTCGTTAGCTGGTGCTCCAGAGGGCTATATAAACATCTCCAGGGAGCTTGAGCGACCTGGAGCGCGGGGAACAGGAGCAGGCAAACAGGGGCGTGGTACGTCAGTGAGGGCGTGGCACAGCAGTTTGCACAGCAGTTCGCACAGTCAGGGTGAACAGTTAGGGCACAACCAACTCCTAGGTTTTTGGTGGTGGTGGTGGTGGTTTTGGTGTGGTTTTGGTTTTTTTTTTTCCATATTTCAACTTAAACCAGTAATGGTTTCTGAAAAGATGAAAGCCGTCGCTACTGCTAACACCAGGAGTGTGTTGACACAGACAGAACCCTCCAAGAAGGATGCAGCCATTCAGGTCTCCGGCTGTGCAGACTGTTTGACCCTGGCAGCAGTGCCAGAGGACATTGTGAGAGGCACCTGTGTGCGATGCGAGCCGGTCAGTGATTTGCTCTGCATGGTAGCAGAGCTCAAGGAAGAGGTAGAGATGCTGAGAAGTATTAGGGAAAGTGAAAGGGAAATAGACTGGTGGAGTTGCACCTTTTCGACCCCCAAGGAAGTCCAGCAGGAGACAGTGATGCCCTGCCCCTCCTACCGTCAGGAGGCAAACCGAGTGGATGGGAGGAAATGGAAACAGGTCCCTGTTTGGAGAGGTAAAAGAACACCCTCTAGACCCCCATCACCTTCCCAGGTGCCCTTGAACAACAGATATGAGGCCTAGACTCAGAAAGTCAAGTAGAGGTCAGGCAAGAGGAAGATCTGCCTGCAGGTTGCACCCTGTCTATCAGATGGGTTACAACTACAGCTATAAGAGAAAAAAGAAGGGTAGTTGTAGTCGGTGACTCCCTTTTGAGGGGAACTGAGGGCCCTATTTGTCGACCAGACCCATTCCACATGGAGGTTTGCTGCCTTCCCGGAGTCAGGGTGAGGGACATTGGTAAGAGACTTCCTGAGCTAATTTGAACCTCAAATTACTATCCACTGTTGGTAATCCAGGCTGGTAGTGATGATATTAATAGAAGAAGTGCCAGGGCAATCAAAAAGGATTTCAAGACACTGGGTAGATCAGTTCATGGGACAGGCACACAGTTGCCCCAGTTCCTGTACTTGCTGGAATGAATGAGGAGATGAATGAGGAAAAGAGTAGCAAAGCCTACCTTATCAATAGGTGGCTAAAGGATTGGTGCCACCATCAAAATTTTGGGTTTTTTGACCATGGGGCAAACTCCACAGTACCCAGTCTTCTTAAATCAGATGGGCTTTATGTATCTAAGAGGGGCAAAAGGACTGTAGCCCATAAGTTAGCGGGGCTCATCAGGAGGGCTTTAAACTAGGTTTGAAGGGGGAAGGGGCTGAATCCAGGCTCTCCAAAGAGAAGCCTAGGGATGAAAAGCCTGAGTTAAGAGCAAAATCAGCAGCCCAGCTGAAGTGCATGTACACTAATGCACGCAGCATGGGCAACAAACAGGAGGAGTGGGAAGTCATCGTGCAGCAGGAAAGCTATGATGTAGTTGCCATCACAGAAACGTGGTGGGATGACTCGCATGACTGGAGTGCTGCCATGGATGGTTACAAGGTCTTCAGAAAGGATAGGCAGGGTAGGAGAAGTGGAGGGGTGGCTCTGTATGTTAGAGAGTCCCTTGACTCTGTAGAACTTGAGGTCACCAATGATAAAGTTGAGTGCCTGTGGATCAGAATCAGGGGGAAGGCCAACAAGGCTGAAATCTTAATGGGAGTCTGTTATAGACCACCCAACCAGGATGATGAAGGGGATGAATTATTCCACAAGCAGCTGGTAGATGTCTCAAAATCGCCAGCCCTTGTTCTTGTGGGCGACTTCAACCTACCAGATATCTTCTGGGAGCTCAACACGACAGAGAAGAGGCAGTCTAAGAGATTCCTGGAGTGTATAGAGGATAATTTCCTGCTCCAGCTGGTAAATGAACTTACCAGGGGTGGGGCCCCACTAGACCTGTTGTTTACAAACAGAGAGGGGCTGGTGGGAGACGTAGTGGTCGGAGGCCATCTGGACCACAGTGACCATGAAATAATAGAGTTTGCAATACTCAGGGATACAAGGAAAGCCACCAATAAAACCTCTACACTGGACTTCCAGAGGGTAGATTTTGACCTGTTCAGAAGACTGGTCCAGAGCATACCCTGGGAAAAAACCCTTGAAAACAAGGGGGTACAGGAGGCATGGATGTGCTTCAAGAAGGAAGTCTTGAGTGCACAGGAACAGGCTGTTACTAATAACTAATGGCCAGTCTTCGCGAGCGAAGATCCGGGGAAGGTCTTTCCACCTTCCAGCCTGCGCATTGGATTTTTTTAGGTGAGGCACAGTGTGCGCGGAACTGAGCCCACCCTTTAATCCTAAGGTTCATCTGCCGGGGCCAAGCGAGCTTGGACGGTGGCAGCGAGGTCCTTAGGACGTAGGTGGGTTGCCTTTAAGGGCTAACGAGCCCCACCTGCCCGGGAGTGGCCCTGACCGGGAATCGAACCCGGGTCTCCGCGGTGATAGCGCGGCGCCTTTACCACTAGACCACCAGGGGCTGCCTGGAACAGGCTGTACCAGTGTGCCAAAAGGCAAGCCAGCGGGGTAAACGACCAGCTTGGTTGAACAGAGAGATTCTGAAGGAAATCAGGGATAAAAAGAGAGCTTATAGACTATGGAAAATAGGGCTGACTACTCAGGATGACTTTAGGAGTAAAACTAGGTCATGCAGAAAGAAAATTAGAGAGACAAAAGTGCAATTTGAAGTCAATTTGGCTACTTCTGTCAGGGATAACAAAAAACTCTTCTATAAATACATTAATAACAAAAGAAGGGACAATGAAAACCTCCATTCCTTGTTGGACCTGGGGGGGAACATAGTTAACAGGGGTGAGGAGAAGGGTGAGGTACTTAACACCTACTTTGCCTCAGTATTCACCAGTAGGACAGGTGGCCCTCGGGACAACTGTCCTCTGGAGTTGGTAGACAGGGACAGGAAGCCAAACAGCCCTCCTGTATTCCAGGAGGAAATAGTCAGTGACTTACTGAGCCACCTGGATACACACAAGTCCATGGGACCAGATGGGATTCATCCTAGGGTGATGAGGGAGCTGGCAGAAGAACTTGCCAAGCCACTCTCCATCATTTACCAACAGTCCTGGCTCTCTGGGGAGGTCCCAGACAATTGGAAGTTGGTGAATGTCATACCAATCTACAAAAAGGGCTGCAAGGAGGACCCGGGAAACTACAGGCCTGTCAGCCTGACCAGGTGGCCAAGAAGGCCAATGGCGTCCTGACCTGCATCAAGAACAGTGTGACCAGTAGGAGCAGGGAAGTGATCCTTCCCCTGTACTCAGGGCTGGTGAGGCCACACCTGGAGTATTGTGTTCAGTTCTGGGCCCTGTCGTGGTCGAGGTGGGAATGTGACATGGATTTCAGGATACCAGCAACTTTTTTATTGCAACAGTGCAACTACCTTTATACAGTTCTGGGGTGACACATGTACACACAGCATTGGTTTACCACTTCATAACAACTCATGTTTGGACACACAACCACATGTCCTAACACCATAGGTTGACATTTTAACAGGAAACCCACTGTGTCACAGTCCCCGCTGTCTGTGGTTAACCCTCTGCCAGGTGTAAGAAGTTCCATCTGCAGTATTTCAGCTTACTGAGAACCCAGAACCAGCTGGGCTCCCCAACAATTCCCCCTCTTTTGTATTATAGAAAATGCCAGCATCAGCTAATACAGGGCCCTTGCACTAGCGACATGGCAATATCAATAATACAATACAATTACACACATAGGCAAAGAATCAACCAGTCCTTCTTTCATTAGTCCACAAGAATGGTATTCCTTCTTCTCAGTGCTGAATGTCCATAAATGAGTTGTCCATGTAGCTTGTGCATGTACAACAACCTGATCTCCTTTTACGATCAGGTGACTCACCTGGTAGATGAGGGGAAGGCTGTGGATGTGTTCTATCTGGACTTCAGCAAAGCCTTTGACACTGTCTCCCATAATATACTCCTGGAAAAGCTGGCAGCTCATGGCTTGGACAGGGGCACTCTCTGCTGGGTTAAGAACTGGCTGGAGGTCCGGGCCCAGAGAGTGCTGGTGAACGGGGCTGCATCCAGCTGGCGGCCGGTCACCAGTGGTGTCCCCCAGGGATCAGTGCTGGGCCCAGTCCTGTTTAACATCTTTATCGATGACCTAGATGAGGGGATTGAGTCCATCATCAGCAAATTTGCTGATGACACCAAGTTGGGAGGGAGTGTCAACCTACCAGAAGGCAGGAGGGCTCTGCAGAGGGACCTGGATAGACTGGAGAGATGGGCTGACTCCAATGGGATGAAGTTCAACAAGGCCAAGTGCCGGGTCCTGCACTTTGACCACAACAACCCCATGCAGCGCTACAGGCTGGGGACAGAGTGGCTGGAGAGCAGCCAGGTGGAAAGGGACCTAGGGGTGCTGATTGACAGGAAGCTGAACATGAGCCAGCAGTGTGCCCAGGTGGCCAAGAAAGCCAATGACATCCTGGCCTGCATCAAGAACAGTGTGGCCAGCAGGAGCAGGGAAGTGATCCTTCCCCTGTACTCTGCGTTGGTGAGGCCGCACCTTGAGTATTGTGTTCAGCTCTGGGCCCCTCAGTTCAGGAAAGATATTAAGGTGCTGGAGCGGGTCCAGAGAAGAGCAACCAGGCT
The DNA here is from genome assembly GCF_022539395.1 of Myiozetetes cayanensis. Lineage (NCBI taxonomy): Eukaryota > Metazoa > Chordata > Aves > Passeriformes > Tyrannidae > Myiozetetes > Myiozetetes cayanensis. Next base: position 17,565 of record NW_026087388.1, read on the forward strand.
GGTGAAGGGACTTGAGCACAAGTCCTATGAGGAGAGGCTGAGGGAGCTGGGGTTGTTTAGTCTAGAGAAGAGAAGGCTTAGAGGTGACCTCATCACTCTCTTCAACTACCTGAAGGGAAGTTATAGCCAGGTGGGGGTTGGTCTCTTCTCCCAGGCAACCAACAACAGGACAAGGGGACATGGGCTCAAGCTCTGCCAGGGGAAGTTTAGGTTAGATGTTAGGAAGAAATTCTTTACAGAGAGGGTGATCAGGCATTGGAACGGCCTGCCTAGAGAGGTGGTGGATTCACCATCCCTGGAAGTTTTTAAAAAGAGATTGGACATGGCCCTTAGTGCCATGATATAGTAATTAGAGTTGGATCAGGGGTTGGACTTGATGATCTTGGAGGTCTTTTCCAACCCAATCTATTCTATGATTCTATGATTCTAACAGGCAAGTAGAAAGCAGACTGTTGGAGGATAAGAATATTGTTCCTCAAAACTTAACTGAACAGACAGGTATCCTCCCCCCCTCCCTTTTTTTTTTTTTTTTTAATCATTTTTTTCATTTTTTTTCTATTTTTTCTATTTTTTCTTTTTTTTATTATTTTTTCTATTTTTTTTTTCATATTATAATTGGTAGTTTTTGACTTCTTAAAGTCTTTCAGTGCTTCAAAAAGCAGGTGTCAGGAAGTTAATGATTCCATGACTCCCCTGAAAGCAACTTTAGAAGTCCTGGTACCCATGATCTCTGCTCCAAATTAGCATTTTTGCAGGAGCAGGGCATCTAGCTTGGTTCCATGTTTCTCTTTAGCAGTAACTGCCACTCTGGACAACAGAATCATCCTCTTTAGATAACATGGAACCTATTATACTCCGGTGGTTCACCTGTTCTAGACAGGTGTCTCCAAAAGATATGGACCGGCCCCCTGCGACTTTCTTGTCGCTTTTAAAATCTACACTGGAGTTCCCACCTCCAACAGCTCTCTCGGAACTGTCTCTCTCTGTCCTTGTTCAGGACGTGAAAACTTTCTAGATTGCTTCAGGAGGTACTAATGCGAGTTACAAGCAAAGTAACAAAAAAGCGAAGCTAAACCGTAGCTGAAATGCTGCCTCTCAGCAGCCGAGAGTTGATAAATGGCAGTTACTGGGATACTGAGATTTCACAAGAGTCTGAACCGAGCTGAGCGGGGGAGGTGACCAGCAGGAATTTGTCTGCCCCACAGCTGCGAGAGTAACGAAGGCAGGGTCCCTCGGAAAAAACAGCACTGTTGAGTCAGGGCACGTTCGGGGTGCGGACTCAGCTGTTCCACACACAGTCAGGGACGTTCGGTGATAGCGGAGGGACGCAAACCGGGCATGGAGAGGGCTGGGGCACTGCACGGAGCTGGGATGTCAGGAATGGGGGCTACGCAGTTTTCGTACGGCAGCACGCAGGTCGCGTATGCAGCCACGCAGTGTCCGTAAGGCTGCAGCTGGGATGCAGAGAGAGATAAGGAATGCTCCAAGGGGGAGAGCAGGGCAGCCCTGCAGGAAGGCTGGGAGCGGAGCGAGCCGAGCAAAGCGGGACAGAGGTTGGACGTGCTGCCCGCAGGGATACGTGCGCATGCCGATAACTTACACACAGTAAAGGCGATGCCTCAGCAACAGCGAAAAGGTTCTCAGTAGTAGCGATAGGCAGCTCAGCAGCTTGCGATCTCTCAGGTTGAGAAGCAGTGAAACGGGGGGTCAACAGCCACTTGATCCCTCCGGGTAGCAGCTTCTCGAGGTCCCGCCCGAGCGATTCTTCGTTCGCTTCTTGTCCTCAGATTCTCTTCTATCTTCCTTCGCAATCATGTCGGGATTCACCATATGTCGCGGTCGGAATGCGACATGGATTTCAGGATACCAGCAACTTTTTTATTGCAACAATGCAGCTACCTTTATACAGTTCTAGGGTGACACATGTACACACAGCATTGGTTTACCACTTCATAACAACTCATGATTGGACACACAACCACATGTCCTAACACCATAGATTGACATTTTAACTGGAAACCCACTGTGTCACAGTCCCCACTGTCCGTGGTTAACCCTCTGCCAGGTGTAAGAAGTTCCATCTGCAGTATTTCAGCTTACTGAGAGCCCAGAACCAGCTGGGCTCCCCAACAGGGCCCCTCAGATCAGGAAAGACATTGAGGTGCTAGAGCGGGTCCAGAGAAGAGCAATGAGGCTGGTGAAGGGATTTGAGCACAAGTCCTATGAGGAGAGGCTGAGGGAACTAGGGTTGTTTAGTCTGGAGAAAAAGAAGGGTCAGGGGTGACCTCATCACTCTCCACAACTACCTATAAGGAGGTTGTAGCCAGGTGGGGGTCGGTCTCTTCTTCCAGGCAATCAGTAGCAGGACAAGAGGGCACGGACATAAGCTCTGTCTGGGGAGGTTTAGGTTGGATATTAGAAAGTAGTTCTTTCCAGAGAGAGTGATCAGACATTGGAATGGTCTGCCCAGAGAGGTGGGGGATTCACAGTCCCTGGAGACTTTTAAGATGAGTTTGGATGTGGCACTGAGTGCAACGATCTAATAATAACAGTGGGGTTATACCAAGGGTTGGACTTGATGATCTCGGAGGTCTCTTCCAACCCAGTTAATTCTATGATTCTATGATAAAATGACATCACTGGGGACATCGGTGACTTTATAAAAACAAGGCTGACATCACAGAGAAACCAGTGACATCATAGGTGACACTGGTGACATCACAGGGAAATCGGTGACATCATTAGGGACCAATGGCATTACAGAGGACTGGTGACAAGAAAGGGACAGCTGTGATGTCACAGGGACATTGATGACATGACAGGGGTCTGGTAAAAACACAGAGATGCCGGTGACATCACAGAAACAAGGTGGAGACAACTTTTTTTCCTGGCTAGATTGTCATGTGTTTGGTGCCCGAAGCCCCGCACTGAAATGTCCCATCTGAGTCCCCAAATGCACTAAGAATAAAAATTCCTCCCAGTCAAAGGTGCCAGCACAGGAAGCTCTATGTGTGCATGGAGTGCCAAGAGTAGCTCACAAATTGTCCAGGAGAGATTGAGGGTAAGGGCTTTTTTTGCTAGCTGCAACTTCATTTGTTTGGTGTCTGAAGCCCCGCGCTGAAATGGTCCGTCTGAGTCCCCAAACAGAATAAGAATGAAGATTCCTCCGAGAACAAAAGGTGCCAGCACAGGAAGCTCAATTTGTGCTTGGAGGACCAAGAGTAGCTCAAGAATTACCCAGGAGAGATTGAGGGTAAGGGTATTTTTCCTTGGTGGAATTTCATTTGTAAGCTGTCAGGACCCTCGCACTGAAATGACCCGTCTGAGTCCCCAAATGGACTAAGAAGGAAGATTCCTCTTAGAACAAAATGTACCAGCACAGGAAGCTCAATGTGTGCATGGAACGCCAAGAGTGGCTTACCAATCGCCCAGGAGAGAGGGAGGGTGTGGGCTTTTTTTCCTGTCTGGCACTTCATTTCTTTGGTGTCCGAAGCCCCGCACTGAAATGGCTCATCTGGGTCCCCAAATGGACTAAGAATGAAGATTCCTCTCAGACAAAAGGTGCCAGCTCAGGAAGCTCCATGTGTGCATGGAGTGCCAAGGGTGGCTTACCAATTGCGCAGGAGAGTTGGAGACTAAGGGTTTTTTTCCTGCCTGGAACTTCATTTGTTTTTTGTCCAAAGCCCCGCACTGAAATGGTCATTCTTGGTCCTCAAATGGACTGAGAATGAAGATTCCTTACAGACAAAAGGGGGCAGCACATGAAAACTGGAAGTGTGCATAGATTGCCAAAAGTGGCTCACCAATTGCAAAGGAGAGATGGAGGGTATAGGGTTTTTTTCCTGGCTGGAACTTCATTTGTTCCATGTCAGAACCCCAATGCTGAAATGGTCCATCTGAGTGCCCAAATGGACTAAGAATGAAGATTCCTCCCAGACAAAAGGTGCCAGCGCAGAAAATTCCATGTGTGCATGGAGTGCCAAGAGTGGTTCGCCAATTGCACATGAGAGTTGAAGACTAAGAGGTTTTTTTTCGTCCTGGAACTCCATTTGTTTGGTGTCCAAAGTTCCGCGCTTAAATGGCCCCTCTGGGTCCCCAGATAGATTAGGAACAAAGATTCCTCCAAGAACAAAAGGTGCTAACACAGGAAGTTCAATGTGTGCATGGAGCACCAAGAGTGGCTCACCAATTGCACGGGAGAGATGGAGGGTAAAGGCTTTTTTTCCTCAGCGCAACTTCATTTGTTTGGTGTCAGAACCCCGCCGCTGAAATGGCCCCTCTAAGTCTCCAGGTGGATTAAGAACGAGGATTCCTCCCATACAAAAGGTACTAATACAGGAAACTCGCTGTGCGCTTGGAGTGCCAAGAGTGGTTCACCAATTGCCCAGGAGAAACTGAGAGTAAGGGCTTTTTTTTCCTGGATGGAACTTCATTTGTCTGGTGTCAGAACACCCGCGCTGAAATGGCCCGTCTGAGTCCCCAAACGGACTAAGAATGAAGATTCCTCCCAGAAAAAAGGTTCCAGCACAGGAAAGTCAATGTGTGCTTGGAGTGCCAAGAGTGGCTCACCAATTGCCTGGGAGAGAGGGAGGGTAACAACTCTTTTTCATGGTTGGAACTTCATTTGTTTGGTGTCAGAACTCCCGCACTGAAATGTTCAGTGTGAGTCCCCAAATGGACTAAGAATGAAGATTCCTCCCAGACAAAAGGTGCCAGCACAGGAAGCTCTATGTGTGAATTTTAATAGTTAATAAAAGCAAAGGTGGATTGTCGGGGCCTTAGCAATTCTGCATGATTATTCTGAGTTCTGAAAAGGTCAGAAGGTAACAGTAAGATAAACAAGAAACGGCTTGCTGCTGCAGGAATGCAGGAGTCAGCAGAAACAGGATGGGAAAAACAGTGATAACGGAAACGGTATGCAAATGTGGTCTTCAAAACCACAAATCGGTGGGTTACCTGGGGCACGTGGACAGCGCGTGCTGACCAATCGTGGTGGCGTGCTGTGCTCGTGTTCGCGTGGACAGGACTCAGAATAATATAAATTGTACAGCTTAACAATAATAAAACTGGATTCGAACTTGCATCTTGTGGATGTGTGTATGGTTCTTTCCCGCTCGCTTGCCTGCCTGCAGCATCTGGTGAACCCCGACGTACGTGCTTGGGGACGATCGAACATCGGACTGCAGAGCCTGCGAGGATCCTGCTTGCCAGCGGAGTTATAGCTGGGCGTCAGAAGAAAGACGGACAGTGCACGGGCTGACCAGTGAGTCAGGAAAATAAGCAGGATGGGATTAACTGTGTCAGCAGTGGAAAAGGTGGTTGTTGATAGCCTAATGAAATTGGCTGATAAGACTGACGCTCAGTTGCCACGTCTGGCGCTGATAGATTTACTATGTTGGTGTCGCCGCCGTGGGTTTTTCTCCTCCACGCAAGATATATATAATACTGAGACGTGGCAAAAGGTGGGGGAGGACTTGTGGGAATCGGTGCAACTTGGAACAAAAGGGGCAAAGACACTAGCAAAAACTTACCGTACTCTGTGAATACTGATTGAACGGCTACATGGCGAGGCGTAAGTCGCCGCGGCTGTTAAAGCCGCGGTGCGGTCTCCCGATAGCTCTCAAACAAAGGCAGAACGTGTGGCCGAAATGCAGGGTGTCTGGCCCCCTCTTGGAGACCCCCTTGATTATCCTCCGTTAACGTGTCCTGTCATGACTAAGGCAGAACAAATAGCGTGGGGTTTAGATGACGAATTACCACCGTGGAACCCCAGTAACGAAAAGCCGTTGCCCGAAATACAAATCGAAAGTAAAATACCGGGCAATAGCGCTGCAACGACATCTAGCGAGGCTGCAGCGACATCTAGCGACGCTGCTGCAACCGGACCAACCGCCCCGCCCGTACCAACCGCCCCGCCCTTACCGACCGCTCCGACCGGACCGATCGTACCGCCCGCTCCGATCGTACCGACTACACCCGTGGTAGAAGAAATGGAGACGGACGACGATCTGCTTGACCGTCTTACACCTCCACCCCCGGAGGACGGCGGCCTCCACAGCGGTAATGAGGAACGCCGACCAACAGCGTATTCAGAGTTACGGCGGGAGGTCCGAAGCCAGAGAGAAACAATGACAGATCTCCTGCATCAGATGGAGCGGCTCGATCGGGGATCAAAGAGACGGGATATTAAAAAGGCCTATAAGGATGCTCATAAATCTATAATGAGTGGGTTAAATGCTATTGAGCACAAATTTGGGGAAATTGAACAGGAAAGGCAAAATATCCAATTTATACCTAGAGATCCTAACTTTGATCCTCAAAAGCGTTATCGAGGGCTGGCAGAAAATTGCATTATAGAGGGAGAATTTTCTTTTACCCCACTTGCAGCTCCTGTAGTGGTGCGACAGGGTCAACAAACCTGGGAACCCCTAGATTTGAAATTAGTGCAGGGGATTCAAAAGGTAATAATGCAATATGGTCATAATAACAAATTAGTAAGAAATCAAGTCACTTCCCTGATAAAGTATACTGACATGGTACCAACAGACATGAGGGCAGTCATGGAGCTGATTTTATCACCCACCACTTATATGCTCTGGCTAGCAAAGTGGCAGGAACAACTGGAAATGAAATTAATGGAGAATATTCATTTGCCACAGGGCGACCCCTTGAGGGTGGCACCCTTAGATGCACTTATGGGAACAGGTGCTTATCGGGATGGGGCTGCTCAGGCAGCATTGCATACTAGGATTTTGCAGCAATCAAAAAACGCTGGTTTGGCAGCTTTCCTAGCATTGCCTCAGATTCACACACCGACACTGCCTTATACAAAAATCATGCAAAAACCAAATGAAACATTTTTTAGTTTTGTTGACAGGCTGCGAGAGGCAATAGAAAATGCACCTAATGTCACTCCTGACCTTAAGGCTCTTTTAACAAAAGAAATTGCTGTCCAAAATGCTAATGCGGCCTGCAAGCAGCTCATAGCTGCCTTACCCCCTGGTGCAACTATTACTCAAATGATAGAGACCTGTGCAAGGGCCCCACTAGTAGAAGAAGAAACTAAAGCACGAATTCATGCTAATGCTTTGGCTGCTGCTCTAAAGATCAACCCTCTGCAAGGGCAGGGTAATCGAAACCTTAAACCAAGGTGCTATCAGTGTGGGCAAGAGGGTCATTTTAAGCGTCACTGTACACATGTGGGCAAGGGAAAAATAGCATTAAATGGTAATTGTGCTCGTTGTGGAAAATTTGGCCATAAAGCGGCAGATTGTCGCTCAAAATTTCGCAAGGATGGAACCCCCCTTACTATGTCGGGAAACGGGAACAGCCGCGCTCCGAGGGACGCGGCCAAGAAATATCCCCAGAACATTCCAAAAACACTGGCTGCCTCGACGAACTGCAATCCGCCACTTGCGGAAGCGCAGGAGTCAATCTGGCCGTGGCAGAATCAGTAAATATCAATGATAATAATGTTCATGTCCTCCTTTCTACTGTCAGTGGACCTTTAGGACATGGACTATCAGCATTACTCATTGGGCGTTCTTCTGCTTCAAAAAGGGGAATATTTGTCCTACCTGGTTGTATTGATGCTGATTATACCGGGCCCATTGGGATTATGGTACAGATTTTTGCACCACCAATTCATATTCCAACAGGGAGTGTGATTGCACAGCTTATACCTTTTAAGGCCTGTGTCCCAAAAAAAGGAGATCAAGAAAGAGGGACAGGTGGTTTTGGTTCCACAGGTATACCTAACGTTGCATTTTGTCAAATTTTGGGAGTAGAAAGACCTAAATGTAAAGTAAACATTTCCGGACCCAATGATCTAATTCTTTCCAATATTTCCATGATGCTTGACACAGGTGCTGATGTAACCATTCTTCCTATTTCAGTGTGGCCTTCTGCTCGGGAATTAGATAACACGGGTTCAACCATTTCAGGCATTGGGGGAAGTCGTCTGACTCAGGTCAGTAAAAATTTTCTTCTTTTTTCGGATCAAGAGGGACATCAAGCATGGGTAAAACCATACGTACTACACACTTCACTCTCCCTTTTAGGCAGAGATGTATTGGCTCAATGGGGTGTCAAATTGTCCACAGATTTTTAATTGAGGCCATTGATGGCAGCTCTCACCCTACACTCAAATTAAAATGGAAAACTGAAAAACCTGTTTGGGTTGATCAATGGCCTCTATCTTCAGAGAAGCTGCAACATGTACAGGATTTAGTTCAGGAACAGCTAGAACTTGGCCACATAAAACTTTCTGTTAGCCCATGGAATACACCTATTTTCACAATCCAAAAGAAGTCAGGAAAATGGAGGCTGCTGCACGACTTAAGAGCAGTCAATGATAGGATGACGGACATGGGTACTCTCCAGCCCGGATTACCTTCTCCGGCTATGTTGCCACAAAATTGAGATTTGCTAATCATTGATTTAAAAGATTGTTTCTTTACTATTCCATTACATGAAGATGACAGTAACAAATTTGTTTTTACTGTGCACTCGGTTAATCGGGCAGCTCCCGCAAAGCGGTTCCAGTGGGTTGTACTACCACAGGGGATGAAAAATTCTCCCACGATTTGCCAATGGTTTGTAGATTTAGCCCTTCAACCTTGGAGAAAAAATAATCCTGATCTTATCACATATCATTACATGGATGACTTATTAGTTGCTAGTCCACAGCCTCTATCCCTTCAGAAGGAAAAGGAGTTAATTCAAAATCTACAAGCATTTGGCTTGGTAATTGCCCCAGAAAAGGTTCAAAAACACGCACCTTGGAACTACCTTGGCATGCGCATCACAGAAACAAGACTGAGCCCACAAAAAACTGCCATTGTCCCTAATGTCCGTAATGTTAATGATGTGCAAAAATTAGTAGGAGACATCCAGTGGCTCAGAACCTTTTGTGGAATCACCAATTCGGATTTAGGTCCATTGTTTGCTTTATTGAAAGGAAGCACGTCCCCTGCTGATCCTAGGTCCATTACACCTGAGGCAACTGCGGCCCTAGAAGTCATCTCACAAAAAATTCAGAATTCTGCCATTGATAGAAGAATACTACAATGCCCATTTACCATAATTATATACAACCGTGACACTGAAGTGGTAGCCTTGATCACACAATTACCAGATCAGAGACCTATGATACTCCTAGAGTGGGTTTTTCACAGCAATACTCTCAAAGCTACTGTCACCACTAGGCCTGATGCTATAGGTCAATTACTCCTAAAAGCAAGAGGACGTTTGCGCACCCTTGCTGGGTGTGACCCAGAAAAAATCATTCTGCCTGTGAAAAATTTGAATTTAATGGATTGGTGGATCCAATCTTCCGAAAATTTTGCAGTAGCCACTCATGGCATTCAATTGGACAACCATTACCCCCATCATCCAATATTTAAAACCACTTTGATACTCGAAGAAGTATCCCTGCAACAACAAAAGCCTATTCCTGATGCCATAACAGTCTTCACTGATGCCAGCAGTAAAACAAAAAAGTGTGGGTATGCCTACAAAGATACCCAAGGAAATTGGGTTTCGCAAGTAGAACGGGCAGAAGGGTCAGTGCAGGTATTGGAGTTGAAAGCTGTCTTAATGGCTTTTAAGGCTTTTCAAACTTTACCAATTAATATTGTCTGTGATTCTAAATACGTTGTAGGAATAGTCGCACGCCTTTCACGTTCTTTGCTGGGATCTTTCACAAATACACTACTCATGACTGTAGTTATTCAGTTATGGAATGAAGTTAGTTTTAGACGTTTCCCTTGGTGGATAACACATATTAGAAGTCATCTTGACTTCCCAGGATTTTTGTCTGAAGGTAACACCTATATTGACAGCCAAGTAGCCTCGCCTGTAATTCAGCTATCTCCCATACAACAAGCAACTAGGTCACGTGCATTTTTTCATCAATCTGCAAGAGCCTTACAAAAGACATTTGAGCTGTCCCGTAGTGAGGCAAGATCCATAATAGCTGCCTGCCCTGATTGTGCTAAGCTCACACCATTACAACAGGAAGGGACAAATCCACGAGGACTACAGCCTCGACAAATCTGGCAAACCGATGTTACAGATTTCGCTCCTTTTGGGATTTTAAAACACGTTCATGCAACTGTCGACACCTGCTCAAAAGCCATTTGGGCCACAGCCCATAAATCTACTAATGCTATAGCTAGCATTCAGCATTGGACCTCTGCTATAGCAGTGCTCGGGTGCCCTCACACCATCAAAACAGACAATGCACCTGCCTACTTAAGTGCAAGAGTAAAAGCTTTTCTAACCCAATGGAATATTAAACATATCACCGGAGTACCCTATAACTCCGGAGGTCAGGCTATCATAGAACGCACTCATGAATCCTTAAAACACTATTTACGTATTTTCAAAACAGGGGGGGAAAAGAGTCCTCATGCCATTATTGCAAAAGCTTGTTATGTGCTGAACTGGTTGAACCCTAGAACAGATAAAACTGAAGCACCAATATTTAATCATTTTATTGCCAATACTAATGATTTCACGTCTCAAAAGATTGCTGTACAAGTTTTTGACCCTTTACAGAATATGTGGTCAGGTCCATGTGATTTATTAACATGGGGAAGGGGTTATGCATGTGTTTCTACAGGGAACACGACCAAGTGGATCCCAGCAAAGTGGGTACACCCTTGGATACAGTTTCAGGACTCAGAAGAAGAAGAACAGAAAGACAGCAACCCTGGCGACGAATCCTGATTACCAAAGACTTCAACGATACATACACCGATTACATGTTGCTACTGATAAGTATTTGAAACCATTGTTGGAGAACACTGAATATCAATATCTGTTGGGTTGGAAAAATTTAGATGATTTTTGGTTTATCACACAGACACTAGGGATTGTTGTTCCAAATTCTCTGTGGAAACAGTGTATTGTAAGCAGAAACATAAAACTGATAAAACATGGATACTCATACAGTGTGGAGGTTGTAAAGAGGAAATCTGGGTCTGTCAGAGGCAATTAGATGGGTGATGTGCACGCTGTGACGAAAGGTGGCGAGGAAATAACATAATACGGTCTTTAGAGGAGTTTACAGGTCTCTCTATCCAGGAAATCAGTGAGGTCCCAATTTTTGAAAGCCAGGAACAAAGGTGGATAGCGGAACAGAGGTGGAGTATACAACATGAATATGACCAAATCATGGCTCAAAATGACACCAAGATCCTTGATTGGTTCTGTGATGAAAACTTGTGTATCCCTAGGGGGTGGATGGTCCCTCCCCAAAATATGGATCGGGTTTGTTTTGCGTTTCATAAATTACTGATTAGCAAATGCAAGGAAAAACGGCAACGTAAACAACAAAACTAAGGTTATCAGGTATTACCACCTAATTCTATCCAGCATCATCCCTGTCGCAGCCATCCACAACATTGACCCAAGACAAAATATGTGGGTTACTTGGGCCAATGTGTCTGGGTTTACAGAATTTTGTCTATCCCTCCAAAAAGCCAGTGATCCTTTTCGAACTTGTCTAATTGGTTATCCATACATACATTGGCCAGACTTTAGCCATTTGGGAGTGAACTACACTGCTATTAATAACTCTTATTGGCAGTGGAGAGACGACAACTCACGGGGCGAATGTTCAAAATCGTGGAATTGGCCTATTGTGAAAGAAGCACGTTTTTTACAACAGTTGATATACCAACTCAACGAGTCGGCACCTTTACCCTTACAAGAATTGGATTTGTGGGGATCATTTCCTCCTGTCATAAGTGTGAGCAATGTTTCTAACCAAACCAATTGTACCAATATATACCCAAAGATTTTACCGATCAATGGATCCGGAGTCGTCCATTTTGGAGACTCATAGAAACGTCTCATGCATGCCAATGGCATAATGCAATATTATTTGGGCTACCAAAATGTGACCGGGCAATCTAGTCATTGGAATACCTCCAAACATGCCGGGGAGTTAAATGTAGAAAACGTGTCTGCTAAAATACTACCTGAGGGTTATTTTCTAATATGTAGTGATAGAGTTTGGCCTGGTATTCCTTTTCGCCCCGTGGGAGGACCATGTTACATTGGAAAGCTAACCATGTTTGCACCTGCCATGCGTGACCTGGTAAGACAGACAAATCACATTCGGACCAAGAGAGATCTCAAAGACTTAGCACCTGATTGTGATGACAATGTGAAACTTGGAACAACAGGTGAAGCCGTTGCTTTGTCACTTTTCCTCCCAGGGGGCATGGCGGCAGCAAACTGGAAGAAAATTAAAACTTTGGCGTGCTGGGCTGTAAAACAATTTAACTCTACCTCTGAAATATTAACAGGTTTAGCTAGCGATGTGAATAGCTTGAGACATGCGGTTTTGCAAAATAGAGCAGCAATTGACTTTTTGCTTTTAGCACATGGGCACAGGTGTCAGTATTTTGAGGGAATGTGTTGTATGAATCTATCTGATCATTCACAAAGTATACACAAACAGCTACAAGAACTCAAGGACCGCATGCATCACGTAAAAGAAGGATCTGCGGGATTGGATGCCTGGCTGGCATCATGGGGAATAGGAGGTTGGCTGAAAGATATACTGAAACAAGGGCTGTCTATACTCATTTTTATTCTGGTTTTATTGCTTGTTGTTCCATGTATCTTTAGGTGTCTTCAAGATTGTATCATTCACAGTTTTGACTCTATGCTTAAGCGAAAGGGGGGAAATGTCGGGGCCTTAGCAATTCTGCATGATTATTCTGAGTTCTGAAAAGGTCAGAAGGTAACAGTAAGATAAACAAGAAACGGCTTACTGCTGCAGGAATGCAGGAGTCAGCAGAAACAGGATGGGAAAAACAGTGATAACGGAAACGGTATGCAAATGTGGGCTTCAAAACCACAAATCGGTGGGTTACCTGGGGTGCGTGGACAGCGCGTGCTGACCAATCGCGATGGCGTGCTGTGCTCGTGTTTGCGTGGACAGGACTCAGAATAATATAAATTGTACAGCTTAACAATAATAAAACTGGATTCGAACTTGCATCTTGTGGATGTGTGTATGGTTCTTTCCCGCTCGCTTGCCTGCCTGCAGCAGTGGATAATTTGTGAATCAAATTATATTTAAAATGTTAGTGGTTGGTTTGAATTGCAAGTATCAAGCCACCATGTTGTTTCTGTAATAGGTAATAAGAAGCAATAGGTATAATTTTCTATGAATTTATATGTTATGTCTTGTCATTTTATAAGTGTTTGTTCTTAGTAGAATTATAGGGAAGCAGAATAGAATGAAACAGCAATGAACCAAAGGAAAAGACTTACCCCTTCTGGAAATTTCCAGATGGTAGACAGTAAGGACTATGGTCTAACTAAAACATTGGTCTAACCAAAACATTGGTTGAGCTCATGTGGCTAGATGGAACCCGCGATACAAGGATCAATATTGGGGAAGCCCGCGAAAGGAAATCCAATAAAGAAATCAAAAGAGACTTAAGTGGTGGAGATTGAAGGGGGTATAAAAAGTGGGGTGTGGGCTTGCCTCGGGGCAGACCATTCGTGAAACAGGAGTTTCCCCCCGTCTCCCAGCTCGCTTTTTTGCTTCTTTGCCTTTAATAAATTTCTTTTTAATTTTTAATAAATTTCTACTACATTTTAAAAAATATATCTGGTCTTTTGACTATAACATGCATGGAGTGCTAAGAGTAGCACACTAATATCCCAGGAGAGATTGAGGGTAAGGACTTTTTTTCCTGGATGAAATTTCATCTGTTTAGTGTCAGAACCCCAGCGCTGAAATGGCCTTTCTGAATCCCTAAATGGACTAAGAATAAAGATTCCTCCCAGACAAACGGTGCCAGCACAGAACGTTCTAGGTGTGCATGGAGTGCCAAGACTGGTTCACCAAGTGCATGGGAGAGATGGAGAGTAAGTACTTTCTTTCCTTGGTGGAACTTCATTTGTTTGGTGTCAGAACCTCAACCCTGAAATGGGCCCGTCTGAGTCCCCAAATGGACTCAGAATGAAGATTCCTCCCAGAAAAAAAGGTGCCAGTACAGAAATCTCTTTGTGTGCTTGGAGTGCCAAGAGTGGTTCACCAATTGCACAGGAGAGAGGGAAGGAAAAGGTTCTTTTTCCTGGCTGGAAATTCATTTGTTTGGTGTCAGAAACCCCACGCTGAAATGACCTAACCGAGTCCCCAAATGGACTAAGAATAGATTCCTCCCAGAAAAAGGTGCCAGCAGCTGAAAGTTCGAAATGTACATGGAGTGCCAAGGGTGGTTCACCAATTGCACAGGAGATATTGAGGGTAAGGGCTTTTTTTCCTGGTTATACTGTCAATTGTTTGGTGTCCGTAGCTCCACGCTGAAATGGCCCTTCTGAGTCCCCAGATGGACTAAGAACAAAGATTCCTCCCACACAAAAGGTGCCAGCGCAAGAGAGCTCCATGTGTGCATGGAGTGTCAATGGTGGCTCCCCAATTGCACAGGAGAGTTGGAAGATGAGGGCTTTTTTTCCTTGCTGGAACTTCATTTGTTTGGTGTCTGAGGCCCCACACTTTAAGGGCCCGTCTGGGTCCCCAGATGGAGTAGGAATGAAGATTCCTCCCAGACAAAAGGTACCAGTGCAGGAAGTTCTGCATGTGAATGGAGTGTCAACAGTGGCACAAAAACTGAACAGGAGAGTTGAAGGCTAATGACTTTTTTTCGTGCCTGGAACCTCATTTGTTTGTTTGGTGTCAGAACTCCTGTACTGAAATGTCCCATATGAGTCGCCAAATGGAATTAGAAGGAAGATTCCTTCCAGACAAAAGGTGTCAGCGCAGCAAACTCTCTGTGTGCATGGAGTGCCAAAAGATGATTACCAATTGAAAAGGAGAGATGGAGGTTAAGGTCTTGTTTTCCTGGTTGGAAATTCATTTGTTTGGTGTCAGAAACCCCACGCTGAAATGACCTAACCGAGTCCCCCAATGGACTAAGAATGAAGATTCCTCCCAGAAAAAGGTGCCAGCAGATGAAAGTTCGAAATGTACATGGAGTGCCAAGGGTGGCTCACCAATTGCATTGGAGAGTCGGAGGTTAAAAGCTCTTTTTCCTGCCTGGAACTTCATTTGTTTGGTGTCTGAAGCCCTGCACTGAAATGTCCCTCCTTAGTCCTCAAGACTGAAGATTCCTTACAGACAAAAGGGGGCAGAACATGAAAGCTCTAAGTGTGCATGGATTGCCAAGAGTGGCTAACCATTTGCAAAGGAGAGATGGAGACTAAGTGATTTTTTCCTACCTGGAACTTCATTTGTTCCGTGTCAGAACCCCAACGCTGAAACGGTCCGTCTGAGTGCCCAAACGGACTGAGAATGAAGATTCCTCCCAGAATAAAAGGTGCCAGCACAGGAAGCTCAATGTGTACTTGGAGTGCCAAGAGTGACTCACCAATTGCCCAGGAGAGAGGGAGGGTAAGGGTTCTTTTTCCTGTCTTGAACTTCATTTGTTTGGTGTCAGAATTCCCGCGTTGAAATGTCCTGACTGAGTCCCTAAATGGACTAAGAATGAAGATTCCTCCCAGACAAAAGGTGCCAGCACAGGAAACTCTATGTGTGCATTGTAATAGTTAATAAAAGCAAAGGTGGATAATTTGCTAATCAAATTATATTTAAAATGTTAGTGGTTGGTTTCAATTGCAAGTATCAAGCCACAATGTAGTGTCTGTAATAGGTAATAAGGAGCAATAGGTATAATTTGCTATGAATTTGTATGTTATGTCTTGTCATTTTATAAGTGTTTGTTCTGAGCAGACTTATAGGGAAGCAGAATAGAATGAAACAGCAATGAACCAAAGGAAAGGACTTACCCCTTCTGGAAATTTTCAGATGGCAGACAGTAAGGACTATGGTCCAACCAAAACATTGGTCTAACCAAAACATTGGTTGATCTCAGGTGGCGAGATGGAGCCTGCGAGACAAGGACCAATATTGGGAAAACCCGCGAAAGGAAGCCCAATAAAGAAATCGAAAGAGACTTAAGGGGTGGAGATAGAGGGGGTATAAAAAGTGGGGTGTGGGCTTACCTCGTGGTAGACCATTGGTGGAACAGGAGTTTCCCAAGGTCTCCCAGCACGCTGTTTTGCTTCTTTGCCTTTAATAAATTTCTTTTACATTTTTAATAAATTTCTACTATATTTTAAAAAATATATCTGCTCTTTTGACTATAACATGCATGGAGTGCCAAGAGTAGCACACTAATAGCCCAGGAGAGATTGAGGGTACGGGCTTTTTTTCCTGGCTGGAATTGCATCTGTTTGGTGTCAGAACCCCAGCGCTGAATAGCCCATCTGAAACCCCAAATCATCTAAGAATGAAGATTCCTCCCAGACAGAAGGTGCCAGCACATGAAACTCCATGTGTGCATGGAGTGCCAAGACTGATTGACCAAGTTCACGGGAAAGGGTAATGGCTGTCTTTCCTCGGTGGAAGTTCATTTGTTTGGTGTCAGAACACCCGCGTTGAAATGTCCCGTCTGAGTCCCCAAATGTACTAAGGATGAAGGTTCCTCCCATACAAAAATTGATAATACAGGAAGCTTGATGTGTGCATGGACTGCCAAGAGAAACTCACTAATTGCACAAAAGACATGGAGTGCAAAGTTTTTTTTTCCTGGCTACATTATCATTTCTTTGGTGTCAGAGTCCCCACACTGCAATGACCTGTCTGAGTCCCCAAATGGATTAAGAATGAAGATTCCGCCCAGACAAAAGGTGCCAGCACAGAAAGCTCGATGTGTGCATGGAGTGTCAGAAGTGGTTCACGAACTGCTAAGGAGAGATGAAGGGTAAGGCCTTTTTTTCCTCCCTGGAACTTAATTTGTTTGGTGTCCAAAGCCCCACGCTGAAATGGCCTATCTGGGTACCCTGATGGATTAAGAACGAAGATTCCTCCCAGACAAAAGTGCCCTCACAGAAAGTTCCATGTGTGCATGGAGTGCCAAGGGTGGCTAACCAATTGCACAGGAGAGTTGGAGGTTAAGGGCTTTTTTTCCTTGTTGGAACTTCGTTTCATTGGTGTCCTAAGCCCCGCACTGAAATGACCCGTCTGAATCCCTAAATGGATTAAGAATGAAGATTATTCCCAGACAAAAGGTTCAAGTCCAGGAAGCTCCATGTGTGCATGGAGTGTCAAGGGTGACTCACCAATTGCACAGGAGAGTGTGAGGCTAAGGGTTTTGTTTTCCCGCCTGCAACTTAATTTGTTTGGTGTCTGAAGTGCCGCGCTGAAATGGCCCATCTGAATCTCCAGATGGACTAAGAACGAAGATTCCTCCCAGACAGAAGGTGCCAGCGCATGAAGTTCCATGTGTGCATGGAGTTCCAAGGGTCGCTCACCAATTGCACAGGAGAGTTTGAGGCTAAGGGTTTTTTTCCCTGCCTGGAAATTCATTTGTTTCGTGCCCGAATCCCCGCACTGCAATGACTTGTCTGGGTCCCCAGGTGGATTAAGAACAAAGATTCCTCCCAGAAAAAAGGCGCCAGCGCAGGAAGCTCCATGTGTGCATGGAGTGCCAAGGGTGGTTCACCAATTGCACAGGAGAGTTGCAGGCTAAGGGC
The DNA here is from genome assembly GCF_022539395.1 of Myiozetetes cayanensis. NCBI lineage: Eukaryota > Metazoa > Chordata > Aves > Passeriformes > Tyrannidae > Myiozetetes > Myiozetetes cayanensis. The sequence continues at coordinate 35,130 of NW_026087388.1, forward strand.
TTTTTTTCCTGTCTGGAACTTCATTTGTTTTTTGTCCGAAGTCCCGTGCGTAAATGGCCCGTCTGGGTCCCCAGATGGACTAAGAACGAAGATTCCTCCAGTTATAGGTTACCAGCAATGCCTTAAATAATCTGAAGAAGCCAATTTACAATAGCAAGCAAATTTATTAATAAGCGGTAGATAAACAATCGGCGCGCGCCGGGAGGGGGGGGCCATTTAGAACAGAAGAAAGTTCTCTCACAGCTCGCCACCGCCCGCCCCAAGCTCTCAAACTTTCCCTTTTGAACCCTCCGTGTTCCCGTCCAGACATGCTCAGTGCTTAGGTTCTTATTCATACATAGTCCGGGGCATGTGCTTTTTGCACATGCTCAGTTGCAAAGTTTTCCCCATGCATGTTCCTGGGCTGTGTTACCGGCGTCCGTGGTCTGGGGGTTTCTTTGTGGGCCAGGGTCTCTGCGATGAAGATTTTTTGCCTTCCTCGATGTCCACAAGATGAACCCGGCTTGGAGCATGCGCCCTTAATAGGTATTTTTCCTCCCCTTCCAGGCTTATCGTACATATAAATCACTTTGACTCCTTGTTTAGAGGAAGCTTCTCGGTGTCTCCAGCTTGTCAGCTTAAGTGTAGTTAATTACATTGCCAGACTTCCCTCCCCCCTTCATTATCAGCCTCGGGAACAAACGGCAGTTTGTTAGAAGCATTTAACAGCTATGTGGGAAATACACAAGGAAATCACACATCAATGTCCGGAAGTTTTACTAAGCTTAACAAAAAATCCCCTTTAAAACTCTGTTCGTGAAATCTCTCTAAGACATTTTTTGTTCTTTGGAGAGTCAGAGTGTTTTCTCCGTCTGCAACTTGTTTGTATTGTGTTCGTAATACTAACAGATGGGCTGCTTCTAAGCGTTGTTTTATAATAGCGATTAATCGATTAAAAATACATGGACCAAACGTTAAACCTATGATTAAGAGGATCAGGGGTCCTGCAATTGTGGATAACAAGGTAGTTATTCAAGGGGAGTAATTAAACATGGATTCCTTCCAACTTTGTTGCATCCTGCGTTCCTTTTGTCGTTTTTCTAGTCCTTCTCTCAGCTTAGACATCGTATCTTTAACCACCCTTTTATAGTCTGCAAAAACACAGCACTCCTCCCACAACGTAGCCCACAACCCTCCCTGTTGTAAGAACATTAAGTCTAGTCCCCGTCTATTTTGTAGTAGAACTTCCGATAGAGATTTTACAGATTTTTCTAGGGCCGTCATTGCTGTTTCTATTCTAGCCAAATCTTCATCCACAGCCTCTCTTAGGGATTGAAACCTGTGGTTTTGCTGTATGAGAGAGGTTATTCCAGTTCCTGTTCCAACCACTCCAATAGCCATAAGGGCTGCTATGGTGAATGTCGTGAAGGGTTCACGCCTTTGTAAATGATGAGACTGAGTGGTTTGATAGTCATATACATAATTTTCTGGATGATAGATAAGTCTTGGCACAATAATTACTTGGATACAATATTCAGTAGTCCCATCAAAGATTTTTAGAGACACACAAGGAGTAATGCCTGCCCGAGAACAAAGCCATTTGGCATTCTTAGCAGGCAATAACCAATCTGCTGCTGTAGTTTGTCTTTTCGGGTCTTTTTCAATAGTGTTACACAGGTGTCATTTGTTGGTGGGGATGTTACCTATACACCTTCCCACCCCTGATATTTGCGACATGGTCAAACCTCGTTTATTTTCCTCATTCCATAAACATGGGGCTGGATTGGCACCAGTAAGTTTTGTAGCCTCAGTCGGAATCCCAATTGCTTCTTAAAAAGGTGGCCTGATGTCATAACATAACCAACAGTGTTCGGTTATATTGGGGTTGGTAAAATTCAACACATGATAGCTAGCTTGTAATATGTTCCACAAGGGATTGACTCGTGGAGCAGGTGTTGAAACTTCCCCTTCTATTTGGGCATTCAGATTAGAGTTTGTGGCTGAGACAACCCTAGGGGTAGAGGCAACTAAAGCTTTATCTTTCTTTATTTCTTTCGCTATAGCTGGGTTTGGTCCGATTCCAGATGGTTCGTTCCGTACTGGTTCTTTTTTTATTAAAATGTGTCCCCCCTTATCAGAGCGAGGGCCCGGTTGGTAGAGTCGCACCCCCCACATTTTCCCAAGAATCCATCCTAAGTCTCCCGGATTTGTGATGTTTAAATACAAAAACTTACAATCTCCTCTATCTGTTATTTCCCAGACCCTATCAATTTGCGGAGGTTGGCATCCAAAGGGTCCCCAAGTTACTGTTAAAACCTTGTATTTTCCCCCTCCCGGGGCCCAGTAATTTGATATAGTCTCACAGCCCCAGTAGGCGCAATAAAAATGCCCTGGGTAATTACAATACGACTTCCCGGGATTTGAAGCTGGACAAAAGTAATATCCCATGAGTCTCTGGCAGGATTGTATGGGTACTAACTCACACAGATGTACTCGAAAACTGGGCGCCCCAGGAGTAATGAGAGTTCGTATTACCCGACCTGTATCAACCTGTTTCAGTGACCATTGAAAGGGCTGATGGCTGATGCTGGACCCCACGGCTGCTTTAACTATAGTAGGGGTAGATATTAGTAAAATTATCCAAATATGGAGTGATGGTGGAACCCTCTGGGGAATACAAATCCGTATATGTGTCAATTCCCTTCTACACCCACTTGGGAGTGTATTCTGTCTCTCATTAGCACTTGCCAAGAGATCAGACGACTCACGCTCCTGTTCTGACACAGCTCTGCTCCCACTGCCTACTCCGTGGCGTGAAGTAGCAGGGTTATGCATCTTCTTCGTAGCAGTCGTGTTTCTCAGGGGCGAGTTCTCAGTCTGTTATGAGGCTCCTCAATCCTCAGTTTCCACAGAGGGGCTATACAGGCAGTTGTGCTACGTGAGAATATAAAACACTTGTAGGGTCAGATTCAAGAGGGGATATGTGGTGTAGTGTGGGCTGCCCCTTCTAATATTCCCTCCACTCTTAGGGTTTATTTGTTTTCGGTCCCTTCCCTTTCTGGGTTAAATCCACCAACAGTCCTTACTTGGAAAAATAATCTGTTTAGTTGATTCTCAAGCGAATTAAAGGTACAGGTGAGGTTCCTAGATACGCCACAAGGGGGAAGTACAGCTCTACAATTTTCTACAAGTTAATCCTCTCTAAAGAATTGCTCCCAATTGGAGGGGCTAAGACCGTGTTCCCTCAGATATTCCCATTCATCCTCAAATATTTCCCAAGTTTGTGGAATTCCCAAACCCCTCCCACAGCGGATAGTAATTATTTCAACTTTTTCTAGTTCATATCCTGTCAGGAATCTACTTTCCCTACAAACCATGCAGTGTATATGACGAAGTACAGAATAACAAAACCACCTTACCCCACATTTTTGGCATTTACATTCCACCCAAGCATCATGTCTGTCATGAGGATGGCACAGGCAAGGTATAATCCAAAAACTGTGATTTGGCACTAATATATTAGTTTCTACTTCACAGCAGAAAGGGAGGAATACAGGGTTACCAAGTATACGATATATACCAGAGCCTCCTGTTTGATGTGGTATTCGTCCTGTAATCCATGGAGCACAATTAGTATATATAAGAGTATTGTCAGATGATATTTGAAACCATCGATATAAATTATGCCTTACAGTCCCATCGGTATTCATTCATTCCTTCTTTTTCTTCAGTACGAATCTGAGGCTTCCTGGAGTCCCTGCTACTTCCCAGTTGTCGTCCCTTAGAGGTCCTTTGATCCGTGAGGCATGCGTCCACCCCCGTTCTGCAGTCCGGACAGCAGTTTCTGTGATGCCCAAAAAAAAGGCAGATAAAAAAACTGCTTAAAGGCAGAATTTTGAGCCTATAAACAGCAGGTATTTATTGAATGATTAACGACGCCGGGGTAGCTTCCAGCTCAGGCTGGACAAAAAGCTCCAAAGTGGTTCAGTAAAAACAAGTAATTTACACAGTTTCTAATCATGATTACAACATAGTCACATGTATATTCATATTATTGCATCATTAGATTACAATATTCATAGCAGGTGGAGTCGGGATGGAGATGGAGGCGTGGTCTCTATTTTGAGAAATATTATGGTGGGAGTTCCTGCCTGCCTTCATCCTGGGGTCTGCATTTTACTCATCTTCCTCGGGTGACATCCGTGACCTTTTGTTCTATCCATTGTTCTCATGTCCTGATCGTCCAGGCTTGAAGAGACCTTTGGCTCTAGGCCTACTTTACCTATTCAAATGTCTACCTTGGCTCCTCTGGATGAGATTTATGTGTGTTGAGTTCTTTGTCTAGTGTTTGTTGTGGTTCCTTTAGGGTCTAATGCTCTTAATACAGAACATAGCCTTCTTGTAAAAGTAACCCTTCCTGTTTCATTCCCCCCTTTTCTTAGAACTTACGAACTCTTTCGTCAAGTTCCAGGGAAGTGTGAGTGTGTATTATTGCCCATAATATTTGGGTTCTTTTGACTATAGAGTGTAATGTATACCACAGCCATATATTTAAAAGGGATAATAAAAGCATGGTTATCACTGTAACTAACATTGGATGTATTAGGTAGTCATGCCTGGTTGAGGTGATGCCTCACCCAAAAATATTGATGTGGTAACCTTTGCATTTGACCATGGCCATTTCATGGTAGCGTTTTGTGTGGAGATTATACTTATCAAGAGTTCACAGAATAACGTTGGGATTTGCCAGTCCATGGTAGGGGGTTCCTTCAGGAATTCTCTTGGGGGTTCTCTGGAGCTTTCTTGAGAGTAGTGGATCCAAGCAGGTCGCTCCTTAATCCGGATTGTCGTGAAGGTGGTCAGTAGTATCTGGAATGATCCTTCCCACCTTTTTTGCAGAGGTTTTCCTAAAAGATTCTGAATATATACTCTGTCACCAGGATATAATGGATGCAATTTACAGTCAGGTTGTTTGGGTTGGTTGTCTATTACCACTGTAGCTTTTTTATCAAAATGTTTTCCCACTGCTATTATATTTGTTCTGTATGGGAATGCTTTAGACCACCCAGAAAATGTGTCTGTCAAAACAAGGAGGTATCTATACCCCCCTTTTCTTGGGAGTTCAGAGAAGTCAATTTGCTACACTTTTCCGGGAAATTTTCCCCTGTTAATTGCCCCTTTCTGTATTTTAGTTCCTGTGTTAGGGTTATTCTTCAAGCAATGTTCACATCGAGATGTGAATTGCTTTATTGCTGTGAAAAACTCTGGTCCTGCTGTCCTAGCTTTTAAGTAGTGATAGAGGGGGCTCTAAGGCCTAGTGAGCCTTTTCGTGTTCTGCTTTTACAAATTGCCAGATTAATTTTTCTGGAAGTATTAATTGTCCTGTCTCTAGCTGACCCCACCCGTTGTCTAGTATCTTACCTTTGTTTATTTGTATCCACCTGTGATCTGAGTCCTGGTACTCTGGCTTAAAATTAGTATTTAATTCCTCTGGAACTAGGGCTGATACAATTACCTCATCAGTTCTTGCAGCAGCTAATTTAGCTTCTGCATCAGCTTTTCGGTTACCTATTTCTGGAATGGTGTTACCTCTTAGGTGTCCCTTGCAATGAATGCATTATGACCACCTGATTTGGGAGTTGGACGGCTTCTAACAATCGTAGGATTTCCTCAGCATGTTTTACAGCTTTCCCGTGGGTCGTCAGCAGTCCTCTCTCCTTCCAGATTGCTCCATGAGCATGTACAACGGAGAAAGCATATTTAGAATCTGTCCAAATGTTAATTCGTTGTCCTTCTGATAGTTTAAGAGCTCGGGTCAGAGCTATCAGTTCTGCTTTTTGTGCCGAGGTCCCTGCAGGTAAAGGGTTTGATTCGATTACCTGTTCTATTGTGGTTATTGCATAACCTGCCCGTCTCTCCCCATGTTTCATAAAGCTGCTGCCATCTGTGAACCAGTCTTCCTCATCCTCAAGCGGTTCCTCTGTAAGGTCCGGGTGGCTGGAATACACAGCTTCGATTGTTTCCAGGCAGTCATGCTCGACGGGCTCTGCTGACATTCTTCCTTCTAGGAATGAAACTGACTTGACAACGTTAGTCACTTGAATGGTTATATCATCTGATTCAGTTAGGATTGCCTGATACTTCAGGAACCTGGAAGGTGACAGCCAATGGCCACCCTTCTGTTCCAGTACTGCTGATACAGTATGAGATACTAGAACAGTCATTTTCTGGCCCATAGTAAGTTTTCTGGCTTCTTCTATGTTCATTATCACAGCAGTAACTGACCTCAAACAGGTAGACCATTCCTTGCTTACTTCATCTAGTTGTTTAGAGAAGTAGGCTATCCGTTTAATCCCAGGAAATTCAACAATGCAATTGTCCATTGTATACATTTTTCCTCAGTTTCAGTTGCTATGAGTAAATCATCTACATATTGCAGAAGAACGCCCTCTCCCTGTGGCCATTCCCATTGTTCCAATTCCTTAGATAATTGATTTCCAAATATTGTGGGACTGTTTTTGTAACCCTTGAGGTAAGACCGTCTGATTCACATTCTATTAATAATCCTAATTCTAAAAATCCTAATTCTAAAAATTTCTCTATTATGGGTTCAATTCTGTTGTACAATTTTTTAGTCTCAGTGGATATTGTTTCTTAGCCACTGGTTTGGCTCCTGGTTGTAGTTCTGTTTGAATAGGAATTGCCCATTTCAGCTTTACTAGTGTTTTAGTAGTCCAAACTCCTGTGTATACGTAATCTAAAATCTGATTGACATTTAAATGATCCTGGCTTGGCTGCACATAGCTCATTGCTAAACTCAGAGCTGCTATTATTTGTTCTTTCTTTACTTAAGTCTAATTTTACCTTGTTTAAATTCTATTACAGCTCCCAGAATTTCTAGTAAGTCTCTGCCCAATAGGGGCTTTGGAGAATTAGGCAAATACAAGAATTGGTGAATTCCCATTTGTTTTCCAATTTTTTATTTTAGGGGTTTCGGAAAGAAGGCTTTTTCTGATTGACCTGTAGCTCCCATTACTTGGATAAATTCATCAGTTTTTGGCACTAATTCCTGATTTAAAACTGAAAACATAGCTCCAGTGTCAATTAAAAGTCCATTTCTTTTTTTTTTTAATTTTCCCCTAGTTCTAATTTAACCAGTGGGTCTGCTCAGGGCAGGCCTGCCGGCCCCCCCTCACTCAGTACCCTGTAAGCAACAACAGCCCCTCCTGTGCCTGTATCTGTACCTGTTAATCCAGGGCATTCTACAACATGCACACTGGTTCTGACCCAACCTTGTTTGTCGGGGAGGCAAACTTTACATCTGTTACACAAGGCTTGTACCAACAATTACAAAATAAACAATAATTCTAGGTCTTATTCAATGTGGTGTGCTTATAGTTAACTGTTCAGCACTACTTCCCTTATAGCAATTATTGGCATGCTAAGACCTTTAACTATGTGTACCTGGATGCTTCAAGGTAAGCAAGATATACCAGGTATACAATAATTTTTCCAAAAATAACAAGACAACACAAAATGACAATAAACACACACAAAACTATTAACACAATAACAGTGCCCTAAACCCCAGTTCATAGGGTGGTTTGTCAATTGTTCAAAACTACCCTTCATATAATAACTCAAACCTAAAAAAAAACCTCTTAATGAGATGTTTCTATAACTTTACCTCTTTACTTTTTTGGCCACAGACCATGAAATGCCAGAATCCATTTTTGTTCTTTTTTGTTGCAGCTAACACACACACAGGTACAAACAAACTACATATGACAAACGACAGTGTAATACTAAATAAACTTAGAACAATAACTAAATATAAGACAAGACAATATGACACGTTCCAGGCCCACAATCCTTATCTAAACCAGAAACCAGAATGCCTTATTTAAACCAGAAACCAGAAGGCCTTATTTAAACCAGAAACCAGAAGGAAACTACGGGGATAGTCTCCAAACAGAAGGAGACCGATTCCTCAGTTCTCCCAAACAGAAGACCGATTCCTCAGTTCTCCCAAACAGAAGACCGATTCCTCAGTTCTCCCAAACAGAAGGAGACCGATTCCTCAGTTCTCCGAAACAGAAGGAGACCGATTCCTCAGTTCTCCCAGACAGAAGGAGACCGATTCCTCGGTTCTCCCAAACAGATATTCAGCCAAGTGTTTAGCTAAATATGACTACAGACCAAAGAAGCGTCCTTCTTATGGCGTGTTCTACATGATAACAGCAGCGTCCTGCCCATGTGATAGAAAACCTTATTACAGACACCAGTGCATGCAAGTTAAAAACCAGAATAAATACCTTTTGATTATGGGAACTTTATCCACTCCTGTGAGAAGCCAACGAAGACAGGAGCCCCCCCTTTATAGGTAAAAGCTTACCTTTAGTGCGCCTGGGAAGGGGTCCTGACCTTTGATGGATTCCACAGCCGAGGGATAATTGTCCCATCTGGGGTGCCAAATTGATGCCCAAAAAAAAGACAGTTTTAAAAAAAAAACTGCTTAAAGGCAGAATTTTGAGCCTATAAACAGCAGGTATTTATTTGCGACGTCAGGGTAGCTTCCAGCTCAGGCTGGACAAAAAGCTCCAAAGTGGTTCAGTAAAAACAAGCAATTTATACAGTTTCTAATCATGATTACAACATAATCACATGCATATTCATATTATTGCATCATTAGATTACAATATTCATAGCAGGTGGAGTCGGGGTGGAGATTGAGGCGTGGTCTCTATTTTGAGGAATATTATGGTGGGAGTTCCTGCCTGCCTTCATCCTGGGGTCTGCATTTTACTCATCTTCCTCGGGTGACATCCGTGACCTTTTGTTCTATCCATTGTTCTCGTGTCCTGATCGTCCAGGCTTGAAGAGACCTTTGGCTCTAGGCCTACTTTACCTATTCAAATGTCTACCTTGGCTCCTCTGGATGAGATTTATGTGTGTTGAGTTCTTTGTCTAGTGTTTGTTGTGGTTCCTTTAGGGTCTAATGCTCTTAATACAGAACATAGCCTTCTTGTAAAAGTAAACCTTCCTGTTTCATCTGTAGCGATTAAAACAAGAAAAGGTCCTTCCCAATTGGGAGTGAGAGAGGTTTCTTTCCAAGTTTTTATTAACACCATATCCCCTGGTTTCACAGAATGCATAGATATATCTAATGGAGGTCTTTGTGTCACCATTCCTTTCTTTCGCAGCTCTTCCCTCCTTTTCATTAATTGTATTATATATGGGTTGATGTTATTCTCATCTAGCACAGGGTGATTTGCTGGGCATTCCATGTCATATGGCATACCGTATAACATTTCAAATGGTGATATTCCTGTGTCTGTTCGAGGCTGGGTTCTAATATTTAGTAGGGCCATTGGCAAACATTTAACCCAAGACATTTTAGTTTCTGACATTAGTTTGGTCAATTGTTTTTTTATTTTCCCATTCATTCTTTCCACTTTGCCAGAACTTTGGGGGTGCCAGGGGGTATGATACTCCCATTTAGTTCCAAAAGGGGTCAATGCCTCCTTCACTATTTTAGATATGAAGTGAGGGCCTCTGAGTCTATAGTTTCAATGTTTCCATATCGTGGCATAATATGTTCCAGGATCACTTTTACCACCGTATTAGCTGTTGCCCGGGCTGTAGGAAAGACCTCTACATAGTGAGTGAGATGATCTACTAATACTAATAAATGTTTATAACGGCCCACCTTAGGGAGATCGGTGAAATCTACTTGGATTTTTGCAAACGGTCTATGTGCCAGGTCTCGTCCCCCGGGATGTGTTGCCTAAGATGCTGCTTGTTAACTTTCTGACATGTCACACAACTCCGTACTACTCCCTTAGCTACATTATAGACTCCAATACACATATATTTAATTGCAAAGTGATCAACTAGTGCTTGAGTACCCCAGTGTGTTTTACCATGCATGCCTTTCATTATTTTCCAGGTTAGTGCTTTAGGCAACACCTGTCGCCCATCAGGCAGCTCCCATCCCCCTGACTTTTCAATCACTCCCATTTCTTTGACTTTCTCAGTTAACTGTATGGTAAACTGAGGTGTTAAAGTTTTTTCTTACCTTTTATTCCCCCTTAAGTCAGTAGTAATGGTTAATAAGGCTGCAGCCTTAGCCTCTTGGTCAACTAAGTTATTTCCCCAAATATCAAGACTCATTCCTTTCTGATGTCCCCTGACATGCACCACTGCTATTTGCTCAGGTCCTCTTATAGCTTGTAGAGTCCTTGCAATAAGCTCCTCATGAATTAATCCCTTCCCCTGTGAGTTAATAAGTCCCCTTTCCTCCCAGATTTTTCCAAAAGTGTGTATAACTCCATATGCATACTTTTTTACCTCTCAGAAGTTCTAATGCTCTCAACACTGCATATAATTCACATGCCTGTGCTGACCAGGTAAGGGTTAAGGGATCCAGATTCTATTGATCTCAGTCCTTTACCATCAACTACAGCATATCCTGATCTCCTCTTCCCTTCTATAACTCGGGAAGAGCCATTCTACAAATAATTTCTCTCCCTCTTCTAATTCTGTTTCTTCCAAATCTGGTCTGAGTTTAGTTTGTTCTTCGATTGCCTGAAGACAATCATGGGTTAAATCCTCTTCGGGACTCCCATATAAAAACTGTGCCGGATTCTGCAAGTTAGTTGTTCCAATTTCTAATGAGGGAGAATGTATTAATATTCCCTCGTATTTCAGGAGTCTGGCATCAGTAATCCACTTTTCAGCCTTCTGTTGAAGCACTCCTCGAATGTTATGGGGGGAATAAACTTTCAATTCTCCTCCAAACGTTATTTTGTTTGCTTCTTCTATAATTAGAGCAACAGCTACCACCGCTTGCAAAGAAGTAGGTCACCCTCTGCTAACCGGATCCAGTAATTTGGAAATATATCCCACAGGCTTTTTCTTTCCCGCCCATTCCTAAATTAAAACTCCATATACTGTCCCATCATCCGTGGCTACGAATAGATAAAAAGGTCTCTTTACATCGGGTAAACTTAAAACTGGAGCATTTACCAAATCAGTTTTAAGGCACTCTAATTTTTCCTCATCTTCCTGAGTCCATTTTAAGGATCCACCTGTAGTCAGTTTTTGGTATAAAAATCTCACCTTGGAACTATAATTTTCTATTCACTGTCTGCAGTATCCAAACAATCCCAACAACTGTCTCACCTGTCACTTACTACTGGGAGCTTTCAATGACAGAATTCCATTAACCCTCTCAGGATCCAGTTTCTTAGTACCCTTGTGGATCCAGTGACCCAGGTATTTCACCTCCTGTTCCACAAATTGTAACTTAGATTTAGAAACCTTCAGACCCTGGATACTCAAAAAGTTCAGCATTCTAACAGTTTCTTTCCTCACCACTTCTTGGTTTTTCCCTGCTAGTAACAAATCATCTACATATTGGACCAATATTACCCCCTCAGGTAGTAGATATTTTCGAAAGACTTGCTCTAAAGCTTGTCCAAATAGGTTAGGTGACTCAGTGAAGCCCTGGGGCGGCACACACCACCTAAGTTGCTGCTTCCTGAACGTATCTTCCCACTCGAAGGCAAAATAATGTCTGCAATCCTTCTTGAGGGGGCATGTCCAAAATGCATCTTTAAAATCTACTACACTGTACCATTGATATTCAGGGCTTAATTGACTTAGTAAAGTATGGGGGTTAGTAACTACTGGAAATCTACTTACAGTTCTTTTATTAATTTCCCTTAGGTCATGTACTAACTGATAACTTCCATCCGCCTTCTTAACTGGCAGGATGGGAGTATTAAAAGGGGACATACAGGGCTCAAGCAACCCCCGTTTTAATAGTCGTTCGATCTCAGGTTTCAGCCCTTTCCTGCTTTCGCTAGGTAAGGGATACTGCTTGATTCTTACAGGAATCTCCGGGTTTTTAATAGTAACTTCAAATGGTTAAATATCTAATTTTGCCACAGTTTCTGGAGTGTACCAGACTTCAGGGTTAATCTGTTTCTCGTCCACCTCTGTAAGGGGACACAATTTAATTTTCAATTCTCTTTCTTCAACTTCTAATTTTATTCCCAACTCCACGATCAAATCTCTCCCCAACAGATTATATTCAACCTCAGGCAACAGTAACAGTGCCCCAGTCCCATATTTACAATTTGACTCTATCAATACACTCTTTATAACGGGGACCTTGAAAGGCTCCCCTTTCGCTCCAACCACACTAACCTTTTCTCCTGATATTTCACATCCAGGTGGCAAAAATTGTATAGTAGACCTTTCAGCTCCAGTATCCACTAAAAAGGTCACCTCCTGGTGCTGGGGACCCACTTTCAGAGTTATCAAGGGCTCTTTTTTACCTGGAGTCCCCAGCGCGAAGAGCCCCTGACTCCCCTAGTCCTCCTTAAATTCCTTCTCATCTTTAATCCGTTTCCTACATTCCCTCCTTATATGTCCTCTCTTTCCACAATAGTAACATTCCACCATCTGCCTGTCCGCCCATTCTTTTCCTGGTTTCTCAGCTCTCCTCACTCCTTCTTTCTGTCCCGCCCGAACCGCTGCCACCAAAAGTCTAGTCTGCCTTTTCTCACTCTCTGCCTCCCGTCTTACATACACTTTCTGAGCCTCTCTCAGCAATTCATCCAATCCCTTTTCCTGCCAATCTTCCACCTTCTCTAATTTCTTCCTAATATCCACCCAGGATTTTGCTACAAACTGAGTTTTCAGTAAAGCCTGGCCCACGGGTGTAGCAGGATCTACCCCTGAATATAATTGGAAACTTTTTTGTAACCTCTCAAGCCATTCTGTTGGGGTCTCATCCTTTTTCTGATGCTCCATGAAAGCTTTATTAATATTTCTTCCCTTCGGAACCGAATCTCGGACCCCTTGGATTATAATTGTTCTCAAATCTGCCATGTGGCCTCTGTGGATTGGGTCTTGATTATTCCAATTAGGTCTATGTAAAGGCCACTTTTGGTCCGCTGCCGGCCCTGCCTGGTGTTGCTGGTCCCAGAGTCTCATTCCCGCCTTTCTAATCATGTCTCTTTCCTCTACTGTAAACAATATACTTAAGATGGATTGTAATTCGTCCCAGGTATACAAACTTGGTCCCAAAAATTGGTCTAACCTTTCTCCCACCCCTATGGGATCATCAAGTAAATTTCCCATCTTCTTTCTTAAATTCCCTGACATCCCCAGTGTTTAAAGGGACTGCTACATATCCTGTCTCTGGTCCTCCTTGCCCATCCCCCCCAGACACCAACATCTCTCTAAGTGGAAACAGTTTCCCCTCCCCCTGCTTTGCCATTCTCCGAGTAATCCGCCGAGGGGGGGCTGTCGGCATCGGAGACTCAGCCTCTGAGTCCGAGCCCTGAGGCGGTGGTGTTCCTGAACGCCGGGCAGAATACTGTGGGGGGGGGGCTTGAGGGGCAACCGGAGGGGGCCAGAAGGGATCTTCCTTATCCGAGTGAGGTTTACCTGTCTTTTTTTCTTTTAATGCAAATAATGATGCTTCCTCATCTAATTCAGGAATCCATAATTCAGCATATTCCATTTTCCTCAGGGTTTGCTGGACTTTTATTGCCCACCCATGTATTCAATTACTGACACATCCAACCCTCAGATGACCCAAACACAGGCCAAACTACGTGTGGATTTGTAAGGGGTTTCCCTCCCCATACCTTAATATAATAGTGAATCATTTTTTCTTTTGATTTACCCTCTCTTCTGGATGAAACATCCCAGTATATTTTCATTTGTCCTAAAGGACTTTCTGGTGGTATGTCTGGTAACCTAGTCAGTTGTCCTATTTTTTCTGGGGATCCCATCCCATGCAACCAGAGGACTTGATTTTCCTCTGTCCCATCTTCCAGGGTGCCTTAATTCACACGCACGCATGCGCCCTCCATTTGTGACTTGACCCCTCATGGGGTTCAAGAGCTGCACTACAAGGAGGTCCGCACTCACCTGGTCTCAAGGAGATCTCTCACAGCTCACCACCACCCGCCCCAAGCTCTCAAACTTTCCCTTTTGAACACTCCAGGTTCCTATCCAGACATGCTCAGTCCTTAGGTTCTTAATCATACATAGTCCGGGGCATGTGTTTTTTGCACATGCTCAGTTGCAAAATTTTTCCCTATACATGTTCCTGGGCTGTGTTCCCAGCCCACGTGGGTTAGGAGTTTATTTGTGGGCCGGGGTCTTCTGCGATGAAGGCTTTTAGTCTTCCTCTGTGTCTGCAAGACGACCTCGGGTTTGGAACATGCGCATTCAAAAGGTATTTTCCTCCCCTTCCAGGCTTATCGTACTCATAAGTCACTTTGACTCCTTGTTTAGAGTAATTCCTCTCTGTCTCCAGCTTGTCGACTTGAGTTGTGTTACCAGGGTGAAACAAATTACAGTGCCAGACTACCCCCACATTCATTATCAGTCTCAGGAAAAACGACAGTTTCTTAGAGGCATCTAAAAACTATGTGGGAAATACACAGGGAATTCACGCATCAATGCCCTGAAGTTTTACTAAGCTTAAAAAAAACCCCTTCAAAATATATATAATTACACACTGAAATGGTCCGTCTGGGTACCCAGATGGATTAGAACGATGATTCCTCCCAGACAAAAGGCGCCAGCACAGGAAGATCCATGTGTGCATAGAGTGCTAAGGGTGGTTCACCAATTGCACAGGAGAGTTGAAGACTAACGGCTTTTTTTCCTGCCTGGAGGTTCATTTGTTTGGTGTCCAAAGACCGGTACTGAATTGGCCGTCTGACTCCCCACATGGACTAAGAACGAGGATTCCTCCCATACGGAAGGTACCAGGGCAGGAAGATCCATGTCTGCATGGAGTGCCAAGGGTGGCTCACCAATTGCACAGGAGAGTTGGAGACTAGGGCCTTTTTTTCCTGCTTGGAACTTCATTTGTTTCGTGTCCGAAGCCCCGCACTGAAATGACCCGTTTGGGTCCCAAGATGGACTAAGAACGAAGATTCCTCCCAGACAAAAGTTGCCAACACACAAAACTCTATGTGTGCATAGAGTGCCAAGGGTGGTTCACCAATTCCACAGCAGAGTTGGAGGTTAAGGGCTTTTTTTCGTGCCTGGAACTTCATTTGTTTGGTGTCCGAAGCTCCGTGCTGAAATGGTCCGTCTGGGTCACCAGATGGACTAGGAACAGAGATTCCTCCCAGACAAAAGCTACCAGCGCAGGAAACTCCATGTGTGCATGGAGTGCTAAGGGTGGTTCACCAATTGCACAGGAGAGTTGGAGGCTAAGAGCTTTTTTTCCTGGTTAGAACTTCATTTGTTTGGTGTCTGAAGCCCTGCGCTGAAATGGAGTGTCTGGGTCCCCAGATGGACTAAGAACGGAGATTCCTCCCACACAAAAGTTGCCAGTGCAGGAAACTCCTTGTGTACATGGAGTGCCAAGGGTGGCTCACCAATTGCACAGGAGAGTTGGTGACTAAGAGCTTTTTTTCCTACCTGGAACTTCATTTGTTTGGTGTCCAAAGGTTCGCACTGAAATGGTCCATCTGGGTCCCCAGACGGACTGAGAACAAAGATTCCTCCCACAAAAAATGTACCAGCGCAGGAAGTTCCATGGGAGCATGGAGTACTAAGGGTGACTCACCAATTGCACAGGAGAGTTGGAGACTAACGGCTTTTTTTCCTGGCTAGAATTTCATGTGGTTTGTGTCGCAAGCCTAGTGCTGAAATGACCTCTCTGGGTGTTCAGATGGACTAAGAATGAAGATTCCTCCCAGACAAAAGGTGCCAGCGCAGGAAACTCCTTGTGTGCATGAATTGCCAAGGGTGACTCACCAATTGCACAGGAGACTTGCAGGCTAAGGGCTTTTTTTTCTTGGTTGGAACTTCATTTGTTTCGTGTCCGAAGCCCCTCACTGAAATGACCTGTCTGGGTTCCCAGATGGACTAAGAATGAAGATTCCTCCCAGAAAAAACGTACCAGCGCGGGAAGTTCTGTGGAGAATGGCTACGTGAAAAAGAGGCATGCAGGCCCACAGGAGCTGGGAGGGTATCAACTCAGCAACTTTAAGCACAGGTTGTGGTAATCTCTTAGCGATAGCCATTGCTCAATAACAAGATCTTGTTATTACTACAGCCTGGGAACGTGAGGCGCTGAGGGTCCCCACAGACAAGAAGTGGAGGCGGTCCGGACCTCTAGGGCCCTTACCAATCATGTAGTTAAATTACAGAATATTAATAAGCTCATTATCTATCCTATATCTTGCTATGGTGTGTGTTCAATAAACGGAGCATGTTGATTCTCATACTGAGTGTCCCTGCTTTCCCGCGTCTGCAACAAAGTTCCATGTGTGCATGGAGTGCCAAGGGTGACTCGCAATCTGCACAGGAGAGTTGGAGGCTAAGGGCTTTCTTTCCTGCCTGGGATTCATTTGTTTGGTGTCAGAAACACCGCTCTGAAATGGTCCGTCTGGGTCCCCAGATGGACTAAGAATGAAGACTCCTACCAGAAAAAACGTACCAGTGCAGGAAGTTCCATCTGTGCATGGAGTGCCAAGGGTGGTTCAGAAACTGCACCAGAGAGTTGGAAGCTAAGGGCTTTTTTCTGGCTGTAACTTTATTTGTTTTGTTTCTGAAGCACCGCATTGAAATGGCCCGTCTGAGTCTCCAGATGGAGTTTCCTGCCCTGGCACAATTTGACTGGGAGGAATATTCATTCTTCATCCATGTGTGCATGGAGTGCCAAGAGTGACTTACCAATTACACACGATAGTCGGAGTCTAAGTTTTTTTTTTCCTTGCTGAAACTTCACTTTTTTGGTGCCCAAAACCACGCCCTGAAATGACCCGTCTTACTCCCCAGATGGATTAGAATGAAGATTCCTCCCAGATAAAAGGTGCCAGCGCAGGAAACTCCATGTGTGCATGGAGTGCCAAGGGTGACTCACCAATTGCACAGGAGAGTTGGAGGTTAAGGCCTTTTTTTCCATCCTGGAACTTCATTTGTTTTGTGTCCAAAGTCCCGTGATTAAATGACTGATCTGAGTCCCCAATTGGACTAAGAACGAAGATTCCTCCCAGACAAAAGGTGCAAGCGCAGGAAGCTCCATGTGTGCATAGAGTGGCAAGGGTGGCTCACCAATTGCACAAGAGAGTTGGAGGGTTAGGGCTTTTTTTCCCTGACCAGAAATTCATTTGTTTCATGTCCAAAGTCCTGCTCTGAAATGGTCCGCCTGGGTCTTCAGATGGATTAAAAAACAAAGATTCCTCCCAGGCAAAAGGTCTCAGCACAAGAAGTTCCATATGTGCATGGAAAGCCAAGGGTGACTTGTGGGGTCTGGTTACACCAGGTGCTGCAAAGCATCCTGGGAGTTGTAGTTCTAAGTACTCTGTCACACATGCTCTGTTGAATGCTTGTATGGGATTGGCTTAAGTTACCTGTGTGACGTGGCAGCATTTGAAACTGATATATAAGCTGGGACTCCTGGAATAAACCTCTCTCTCTCTCTTGTTACACACCACGTTGGTGTCGCTATGGTCCCCATGGGACTTATTATTTATTATATTAATAACTGCTACATATGGCACCCGGAACAGGGACCTAAGCCTTATCCTGAATCAGGAAGAAATACGGACCAGACGTCAGGTACCAGCCTATATTTAACGCTGAGGGACGTCCGTCGTGAAAAAGAAAGAAACGCCAGGTACCAGAGGAAAGGAAACTCTGATGGGCGTAGGCGGGAGAAACCGCGATTGAGCTCGAAAAAAGGCCTGAATTCGGTAGGAAATTGCCTACGTTTTGAGAGGACGCTCTCGAGAAGAAAAATCTACGTCCCAGGTGAGAGGGCGGGAGAAAAAAGAAAAAGGAAAAAAGGAAAACTTTTAATTCACGTGAACCGCAGAATATTGCAAAAGACTTAAGCTTAATATTGAAAAGACTTTGGAGACAAGTTAACAAACATAAAATAGCTGGACTTTTAAAATTAATAAAAATAACTGTTTTAAGACTGCTGTTATTTACAATTCTTAGTGAAATTACTTGGAAAGAGGGGTGGAGAAGCAGAGAAAAAACAGAAGTAAAAAAGGTGGACACTTTAAAACCCTCGCAAAAGAACTCGTCCACAGAGAGAAACTTTGAATCTTCCCCTCCCCCAAACATTGTAAAGCATGGAACTCCACGTGCTACTGCAGTGTGGAAAGGGGGAGGGGTCCGAGAGCACGGAAGAAAAGCCTTAGAATATACCTTTTTGTACTGAATTTTCGCGGATGCGTGAATTCCGGGAAGAAGGCGCGTGTCGCGGATTATGTGACTGGTAAAAGGGAACAAACTTTGAATCCCCAAGCCATTAAAAACCTGCAGACACGTGGAGACCACGCCGGAGCATGGGCAGCGCCATCTTGCCCATGCCGGGAGCAGGAGGTAGTGCCTTCTCTTCCTGTCTCGTGGCCATGTTGTGGACTGCCTCTGCTGGAGGCATGCATGGAACATGGTCCGTGCTGGGAGCCGGTAGCTAAGCAACAGCTGCTGTGCCTACCAGCAACAGCGGCGCGATGTTTAAAAAAGATACGTGATAGCCGCTCGACGTTGCGAGCGGCGAGGCCGGCGGCGGGCACAGAGCGCGGGGCTGTCGAGACGCTCGGCAGCCGCAGCGAGTCAAGCCGGGGACGGAGCTGCGCACGGCTCCGCAGGACTGCTGGCGGCGGGCGGCGACTCCGGCCCCCCCGAGCCGGGCGGCTCCGGGATGGGACTCGGCAGCGACGGCGACTTCATCTCGCGGTACCGGCTGGTGTCGCGACCAGGCTGCGGCGGCGGTGCCTGCGCAAACCCAGATGGCAGCGGCGGCGGCACCACTGGGAGCGGCGGGCCCGGCGTACAGCACTGAAGGGAGCCAGGCGGCTGGAGCGGCGCCGCCGCGGGGCGCCTCTGTCCGGAGCCCGCAAGCGGGCCAAAGCCCGGCCGAGGCGCGGCCGAACGGGAGGCGGTGACCCGAGCGCGGAAGCCCCGCCGCAGCTGGTGGCGACTCCCGCCGCGCCCCGACCCGCGGTGGAGCTCCCGGCGGAGCTCCGCGTGGAACCCCGGGCCGGGGCGCCGCCGTGCCTGAGGAGAAGCCGCGGGACGGCCCCGCGGCCATCCCGGGAGGCCGAGCAGGCTTGCACCGGTACTGTGGTGCAAGTTTGTAAATGCGCCGAGGGCGACGCGGCAGCTTCGACGAACACGTGTCGGCGGCGCAGAGCTGCGAGGCCTTCGCCGCCCACCTGCACTTGGAACGCGGGCAGCCCGTAGTGACGGCCGGGCCGGGCCGTGCCTAGAGCTGACGGCCGCGTTCCACTACACGAGCCAGCCCGCCCTTGCCGCCGCTACCCTGAAGTGGACCACGCGGCCGCAACAGCGCGGCCCGGGACAGCCGCACATGCGGCACAATGCGGCACCAGACCGAGCCGAGCCAAGGCCCGGCGGCGATGACCAGCGACGTGGCCCCCACCGTGAGCCGGGCCATGGCCGCAGCCACTCCGGCTCCTCCGGGAGCCTCAACAGTGACAACACCGCCTCCCCACTCCTGTGAGAGGGGCGGCGGCCCGGACAAAGACCTGGGCCGAGGCCAAAACTGTACAGACACTGAATTTACTGACTGTTTTTACATGTTTTACATATAACCCTTTAAAAATTATTACAAATGTTTTTGTCTAAAATAGTTTAGTTAACTGTCTTTAGTTTTCTATTTACACTAATAAGAGAGAAAAATTCAACATTCCCTTATTAATACATTTTTAAGTTTCTAATTTCCCTGTACCTTTGTTTAAATTACTAATAGTCACATTTACTAAGTATTGTTTAAAATTGTTAAATCCTTAAATGTATCTAAATAAGTTTAAGTTTATAACTATCTCGTTTAAGTAATAATTAGCACCTTTAAGAATTTCTATTGTTATTAATTAACAGATTATAATAATAACCTACGTATTCATTTCTCTTAAGTACACACTCAAGAATATACACACTACTTACCAGTATTATACCTTTAAATTCATTAACTTTCCATATTCACAACAAAAGAAGGGGAGTAGGACAGTGAGAATATGCATGTAAATAAGTAAGTAAATCCTGAGCCAAAAAACTTTCATTCTGACCAAACACTACATAAAAGTTTAAGTGGTATAGCTAGAATATGAAAACAAAGATTACATGAATGCATGAATGAAAAATGATTGGGGTGGCCACCCAAATGAGTGAAAGAGAGATTGTGTGAATGTATGAATCTATGTGAACCACTTACACCTTATACAAAATATCTGAAACGAACACACACAACA
Organism: Myiozetetes cayanensis; assembly: GCF_022539395.1. Lineage (NCBI taxonomy): Eukaryota > Metazoa > Chordata > Aves > Passeriformes > Tyrannidae > Myiozetetes > Myiozetetes cayanensis. The sequence continues at coordinate 55,385 of NW_026087388.1, forward strand.
AACACTACCTCTAATACATCGCCTTAATAAAAGACAACTCAAAACATGATATTCCTTCTTTAAACTTTTCCTTGTGTTTTAATAAAGTAAGTTTTCCCCAGTTATATGTAAACCCTCAGATTGATAAAAGTTTTTGTTCTACCCAATTGCAAAAAACCCTTAGGCAAATAAGGTTTAATCAAGAAATAAGTTTACTACATCAAGTGAAAAACGTTTTGTTAAGAATTGCACTGTTTTTTGAATTTACACTGTTTTGTACCTTGTTATTAATAAAAATGGGGGAATTGTGGGGTCTGGTTACACCAGGTGCTGCAAAGCATCCTGGGAGTTGTAGTTCTAAGTACTCTGTCACACATGCTCTGTTGAATGCTTGTATGGGATTGGCTTAAGTTACCTGTGTGACGTGGCAGCATTTGAAACTGATATATAAGCTGGGACTCCTGGAATAAACCTCTCTCTCTCTCTTGTTACACACCACGTTGGTGTCGCTATGGTCCCCATGGGACTTATTATTTATTATATTAATAACTGCTACAGTGACTCACTAATTGCTCAGGAGAGATAGAGACTAAAGGCTTTTTTTCCTGGCTGGAACTTCATTTGTTTGGTGTCTGAAGCCTTGCGCTGAAATGGCTGTCTGGGTCCCCAGATGGACTAAGAACGGAGATTCCTCCCAGACAAAAGGTGTCAACGCAGGAAACTCCATGTGAGCATGGAGTGCTAAGGGTGGCTCACCAATTGCACAAGAGAGTTGGAGACTAAGGGCTTTTTTTCCTGCCTGGAATTTCATTTGTTTGGTGTCGAAAACCTAGCGCTGAAATGGCCCCTCTGGGTGTTCAGATGGAATAAGAACGAAGATTCCTCCCAGACAAAAGTTGCCAGCGCAGGAAACTCCTTGTGTGCATGAAGTGCCAAGGGTACCTCACCAATTGCACAAGAGAGTTGGAGACTAAGGACTTTTTTTCCTGATTGGAACTTCATTTGTTTTGTGTCTGAAGACCTGTGCTTAAATGGCCCGTCTGGGTTCTCAAATGGACTAAGAACGGAGATACATCCCAGACAAAAGGTAGCAACGCAGGAAGTTTCATGTGTCCATGCCCTGTCAAGAGTGGCTCACCAATTGCACAAGAGACTTGGAGGCTAAGGGCTTTTTTCCCTGCCTGGAATTTCATTTGTTTCGTGTCCAAAGCCTCACACTTAAATGGCTTGTCTGGGTTCCCAGATGGACTAAGAACGATGATTTCTCACAGACTAAAGGTACCAGCGCAGGAAGTTCCATGTGTGCATGGAGTGTCTAGGGAGACTCGCAATCTGCACAGGAGAGCTGGAGGCTAAGGGCTTTTTTTCCTACCTGGAATTCATTTGTTTGGTGTCCGAAAGCCTGCACTGAAACAGCCCGTCTTGGTCCCCAGATAGATTAAGAACGAAGATTCCTCCCAGAAAAAAGGTGTCAGCGCAGGAAGCTCCACGTGTGCATGGAGTGCCAAGGGTGGTTCACCAATTGCACAGGAGAGTTTCAGTCTAAGGGCTTTTTTTCCTACCTGGAATTTCATTTGTTTCAGGTCTGAAGCCCCGCACTGAAATGGAAAACCTGAGTCTCCAGATGGAATAAGAAGGAAGATTCCTCCCAGACAAAAGGTGCTAGTGCAGCAAACTCCATGTGTGAATGGAGTGCCAAGGGTGGCTCACAAATTGCACAGGAGAGTTGGATAGTAAGGGGGTTTTTTTCCTGCCTGGAAGTTCATTTGTTTGGTTTCCAAAGGCCCATTCTGAAATGGTCCATCTGGGTCCCCTGATGGACTAAGAACAAAGACTCCTACCAGAAAAAAGCCACCAGCGCAGGAAACTCCATGTGTGCATGGAGTGCCAAGGGTGGCTCACCAATTGTACAGGAGAGTTGGAGTTTAAAGGTTTTTTTCTAGCTGGAATTTCATTTGTTTTTTTCTGAAGCCCCGCGTTTAAATGGCCCGTCTTAGTCCCCAGATGGAGTTTCTTGCCGTGGCACCGTTTGTCTGGGCGTAATGTTCATTCTTCGTCCATGTGTGCATGGAGTGCCAAGAGTGACTCACCAATTGCACACGATAGTCGGATGCTAAGTTTTTTTTCCTGGCTGGAACTTCCTTTTTTTGGTGCCCAAAACCATTCCCTGAAATGTTCCGTCTCAGTCCCCAGATGGATTAAGAACGAAGATACCTCCCAGAAAAATGGTGCCAGTGCAGGAAACTCCATGTTTGCATTGAGTGCCAAGGGTTGTTCACCAATTGCACAGGAGAGTTGGAGACAAAGGGCTTTTTTTCTGGCCTGGAACTTCATTTGTTTAGTATCCCAAGTCCCGCACTGAAATGGCTTGTGTGGGTCCCCAGATGGACTAAGAACAAAGATTCCTCCCAGACAAAAGGTATCTTCGGAGGAAGCTCCATGTGTGCATGGAGTGCCAAGGGTGGCTCACCAATTGCACAAGAGAGTTGGAGACTAAGGTCGTTTTTTTTTCTGACTGGAACTTCATTTGTTTGGTGTTTGAAACCCCGGACTGAAAAGGCCCATCGGAGTCTCCAGATAGATTAGGAACAAAGATTTTTACCAGACAAAAGGTGTCAGCGAAGGAAGTTCCATGTGTGCATTGAGTTCCAAGGGTGGTTCAACAATTGCACAGGAGAGTTTGAGACTATGGGCTATTTTTCCTGGCTGGAAAGTCATTTTTTTGGTGTCCGAAACCCCGCCCTGAAATGGTCCGTCTGATTCCCCAGTCTTAATTCTTAGTCCATGTGTGCATGGAGTTGGAGGGTTAGGGTTTTTTTCCCTGACCAGAAATTCATTTGTTTCATGTTTTAAGTCCTGCACTGAAATGACCCGTCTGAGTACCCAAATGGACTAAGAATGAAGATTCCTCCGAGAGAAAAGGTGTCAGTTCATGAAACTCCATGTGTGCATTGAGTGCAAAGGGTGGCTCACCAATTACAAAGGAGAGTTGGAGGGTAAGGACTTTTTTTCCTGGTTGGAACTTCATTCGTTTCGTGTACGAAACTTTGCACTGAAATGGCCCGTCTGAGACCCCAGATGCAGTAGGAACAAAATTATTCCAAGACAAGAGGTGCCAACAAAGGAAGCTCCATGTGTGCATGGAGTGCCAAGGGTGGTTAACCAATTGCACAGGAGAGATGGAGGTTAAGGGCTTTTTTTTCTTGCCTGGAACTTCATTTGTTTGATGCACAAAGCCCCGTGCTGAAATGGCCCATCTGGGTCCCCTGATGGACTAAGAACGAAGACTCCTCCCAGACAAAAAAGTGGCAGCACAGGAAGCTCCATATGTGTCGTAAAAAGCTGGGAGACAGGAGCCAGGGCGATGTATTTAAGTCTCGATTTATTGCTTCAGTAGCACTGCTTATATACGTTACAATCTATATTTGTAAAGTTCTGATTGGTCCACATTAGTTATTTTCTACAGAATCATTGGTTATATAGAACAAAGAAACTTATTATGATTGGTTTAAAACTCTTAGCAACACATAATTGGAAGTAGGATAAGCAACAGAGTATGCTACATATTTTAAGGCCATAAATGTCAGTCTCTAAACATAAACATCCTTGAAGTAGAGCAGACTCTTCTTGTCCTTCCTTCTTATCTCCAGGACGGCTTCATCCTGTGCCCTTGTCCTTTTCCATCCGCTATCTGAATCAGTTGCAGAGTATCTGCAGCTTCTCATTCGTGTAACCATTCTCGAGCAAGGCTCTCCACACTTCCCCCTTCTTTTTTAACAGCAAGAAAAGAACTGGTCATGTTCTCAGTTATTCGCATGATTTGACGCTCTACGCATTGTAAAATACATGGAATAAACATTAAAATGCGGAGGATTACAAGAAGAATTATAATACCATGCTTAACAAGATCTAACAGCCAACCAGAAATGCCAAGAGAGGATAGCCAATTATCAAACCAACTAGTAGCAACAGTAACATCATTGAAGGTATCACATAGCTTTTTAATTTGAGCATGTATGCTATCACTATGATCAGAGAGATTCAAACAACACATTCCCCTAAACTCATTCCAGCCATGACCTTGGACTAGTAAGAGAAAATCAATGGCAGCACGATTTTGTATGACTGCATGTCTGATACTATCTACATCATGTAACAGCTCATCTAGAATACCAGGAAAGAAAGGTTCAATCACAGGAGTCTTGATTTTTACCAGTCTGTTTATCTTTGGGTGAAGTTGTTTCTCCTGTTCCGGAGTTAGTCTTGCTGGCCACATCCAGAGCAGGTTTCACCCATCGAGCAGGAACCCAGAGAGTACCTGTGGGAGATAGAACACAAACATACCCACATCCCCAATATATGACTTCTGCTGGTCCATGCCATATTCCTGTTTTTGGGTCTTTTGCAGAGGAAGAGGCAGAACCACAGTCAGTACGATGACGTAAGGCTGCAGGTTGTTGCTGATCCCCAAAAATACAAAGAAAATTAAGAACATATAAGACTTTTGCAAGACGACTCTTAACATCAGCTACATTAGCATGTTTTTTCAAATATTGTTTTAGGATAGAATGAGTCCTTTCTACTATAGCTTGTCCTGTAGAAGAATGTGGAATACCAGTAATATGTTTAACATTCCATAACTGGAAAAAGGTCTGCAATCGTGATGAAATATATGCAGGTGCATTGTCTGTTTTGATCTCTTGTGGAACGCCCATGACAGCAAAGGTTTCTAATAAGTGACGTTCTACATGTAATGCTTTTTCTCCTGATTGTGCAGTTGCCCATATAAATCGACTATAAGTATCGACAGACACATGAACATATTTCAGTTTACCAAATTCTGACACATGTGTTACATCCATTTGCCATAAGGAGTTAGGCTTTGTTCCACGAGGGTTTACACCGAGGCCAAGACCTACTCCTCCATTATGGTGACTGCAAACAGGGCACGCTCTAACAATAGCTCAAGAATGATTTAAAGATATTTGAAATTGGCTTTGTAAACTCTTTGCATTTTGATGAAACATCATATGATTTTCTCTAGCTTTATCAAATTGACTTGTGAGTATTGTTGCTACTAATTTGTCTGGTCTATCATTTCCTTCTCCTAAACCAAGGTTCCATTTGTGACTCCTAATATGAATAATTGAATAGGGATGCTTTCAGAGATTAATGCTTTTTTGTAATTGTATTAGGAGAGTATGTAATCTTTTGTTGGATAAATCTTTTACTAAAACTGCTTCAATTCTTTGTACAATTCCTGTGACATAAAGAGAATCAGAGATCACATTGAGGGGTTCAGAGAACTCATTAAGAGTCCAAACTACGACCATTAACTCCAATGTTTGTACAGTGTCATCATCTTGTCCTGGTAACAATTTATGGTACCACTGCTGATTTCTTTGCCAAGTTACTGCAGCGGAATGAGATCGCTTTCCTGCATCTGTATATACAGTTAGAGCAGATGGCACTGGGCTTATTTGTAATTTAGGGATTTCAAACCAATTTAGTTTTTGTATCCAATTTAAAGGTAATGACTTTAAATTTGTAGCACAGATTGAACTTCTACTTCCTAATAATGCAGTTTGCAAGTGCTCATTATTTTGGAGGTACCATTCCAATGTGTCAGATTTGAGAGGCAGATAAATACATTGCGGTTCAGTTCCATCTAATACTAGAATTCGTTCACGTCCCTTTTTTATGATTTGGTAAAGTAGTTCAATTTTTTGTACAATTGTTTTTAATAGATGTGTCCCTAGAACAACCCATTCTATAACCCGTACCTCCCCCTTCCTTTTTACAGAGGAAGGTACTTGAATAATTGCACCCATAGCAAATGATTCACCCATCCAACAACAGAGGTCTAAAGGGATATTTTCGAGTTGCCTGGAAACTTGACCCTGTAAAACATAAGAACAAATAGTGTCAATAACAGAACGATCTATTGCTGTGAGAGTGACTGGAGAGGCCGGATCATTTCCTCGTAGTAAATGTTGAAGTTCACGAAGTAGTTCAGTAGGAATGCCCACAATAGGACGAAGTCATTGAAGATCTCCCATAAATTTTTGAACGTCATTCAAAGTTTTTAAATCAGTATGTAAAGTCAATTTTTGTGGTTGAACTACTTTGTCTGTCAATTTCCAGCCTAAATATTTCTACGGTGATGTTCTTTGTGTTTTTTCAGGAGAAACAACTAGATGATGAGAACGCAAAGATTTAGTAATATGTAGAACTTCAGAGTCAGTAATAGGAGAAGCTTTTGCAAAAAGGAAATCATCCATATAGTGATAGATGATCCAGGAAGTAAACTGTGTACGTAATGGTTGTAAGGCATTGGATACGTATAACTGACAAAGAGTTGGGTTATTTTTCATACCTTGTGGAAGAACAGTCCACTCAAAACGTTGATCAGGTGCTGACCTATTCAGAGCAGGCAATGTGAATGCAAACCGTTTAGTATCCTGTGGATGTAGAGAAATTGTGAAAAAACAGTCTTTTAAATCAATGATAAGAATATACCAGTTTTCAGGAATCATTGCTGGATTAGGTATACCAGGTTGAAGAGTACCCATTGTTTCCATTTGATCATTAACAGCTCTTAGATCATGGAGGAGACAAAATTTTCCAGATTTTTTCGGTATGACAAAAATAGGAGTGTTCCATGGACTTGTAGATGGTTTCAAATGTCCTTGTTGGAGTTGTTCTGCCACTAAAATATGAGCTTGTTCGAGGCTTTCCCTTTTTAAAGGCCACTGCTTAACCCAAACAGGATTGTCAGTTTTCCATGTTAAGCAGATTGGGAAAGCCCAAGCAGCGGCTAATACCCCAAAGGGTGATCATTAGTAAGGACCCATTGTAATTGTGATAGGATATCACGTCCTAAAAGACATTGAACAGTAGGTGGCAGCAGAACAACAGAAAAGACTGCCTGAGTAGTTTTGTTACTCACAGTCACTGTTAGGAGGGGTGTACGTTTGCCCACAGAAACTCCACCAACTCCCGTAATCGTAGCATTTGAGGCGAACAGGGGCCAATCTTTCAGCCAAAAATCGGGAGAGATAATGCTACTGTCCGCACCTGTATCTAACAGAGCAGTTAAATGATGTTGTTTTTGCTCATACGAAATAACAATTTGCATTTTTGGTCGGTCCTGTAAATCTAAAGTCAGTAACACATTGTCCCCACTGGAGTCAAATCCTTTTTGTCCTCTTAATTCAGTAGAGAGAGGACCAATCGATTTTGTCAGCTGAGGTAAAGGTATCAATTGAGCAATACGTTGTCCTTGTTCAATTTTAATAGGTGGAAAAGGCGTATAAACCATGATTTTGATCTGTCCAGAATAATCAGCATCAATAAGACCGGGAAGAACAAAAAGTCCAGCTAAGGAAATTGATGATCTTCCTATAAGTAAGGCACCTACAGCTTGATTTTGAATTATTAGTGACCCTTTAACATTAGTTGGTACAAGGTGCGGTTCTGTAGTTAAAATCGTCATGTTTACTGTGACTGCCAAGTCCAAGCCAAGGCTGCCGCTTGTTGCGGGTCGTAAGTGGGAGGCGAATTGCATACCATTGCTGCCGGGAGAGCTATTTTTGTCGTAGCCCGGCTCTGCTTCATCGCGCTCTGTTTCTCGTTTCCCGCACAGCAAGCATTTGTATTGTGAGAAGGGGAGTGGCAGTTTTGACACCACACTCCAGTTGCAAGACAATTTTTTTGAATATGTCCCATTCCTCCACACTTGTAACATTTCAGATTACAGGAAAATTTTTTCACTGGCTTAGCTGTCATCGCCTGGAGAGGAGCAAGAGCTGCTAAAATTTGATTTTGCGTACTTTCTGCTTGAGCTTTCAAGCCTTCTCCTAAATTATTTATAGCATTAGCGAGGAAGACTTGATTCCCCGTAGGGGTTTGTGCTAAACGCTCAAGGGCTTCCTCTATAGTCCAATCTGCACCTAAAGTGCTAATTATTGTTTTTGTGGCGGGGTTTGTATTTTGCAGCACACATTGTTTTAAAATAGCACCTTTTAAGTATTCAGGTACTCCAGCCTTAGTTATTGCGTCTGCAACTTTATCTATGAACGAACCGAAATTTTTGTCTCTACCTTGTTTAATGCTCATATACAGGGGGGTACCACCAGGATCTTTAATTCGGTCCATGGCTTCACAGACACAACGCATAGCTTCCCTGCATTTATCAGGACCAATTAAAGCTTGCGCTTCTACTCGAACATAGGGACCTATTCCTAAAAGTTCTTCCGTAGTAACACCATGTAAAGGGTCACTCGGTCCTCGTTGGATTGCGACCGAACGAGTGACTGCTGCTTGCCAATGTGCATTAAATAACAGCAACTGATGTGGCAAGTAAATTAATTTTGTTATCGTGCGACAATCAGATGGTAACGGGAGGTGAGAACTCCATAAGTAATCGAGAATTTGTCGAGTGGGTTCTCCGGTAGCCCCATATTGACTAACAGTTGTACGTAACTGAGCCAATAATTTCCAATCAAGTGGGGTTATATTGGCATTAATAATTTGTTGCCCTTGCGCATCTACAGGTCCCGGGGTATAAGTTACAGGAAAAGCCATATCTAAAGCGGCTAGCCCCTCCGTATCACCAGATTGCATGCACTGTCGTGCAAACGCAGCCCAGGCTTCTCTACGCTCTCTAACCATGGCCTCCACGAGGTCACTATCAGCCCCAGGGACAGGCTCATTGACACTATTAGCGCTTTTGACCTTGGGCATACACACAGAAGGAGTGGGTTCCGGGGGTGCTGAGGGGAGTGTGTCTGTAACTACTTCCCCAGGAGCAGAATTGCTGGCAGTAGTGTGCAGTGCCGGCATAGTTATCACAGAAAATGCAGGAGGCAGGGGGCTGGCTGACTCAGAGAACCACGTCTCACCAAATTTCTCATTTTCTTTTTTAGCTTGTGCTGCACCCTCAACAGCACGTTTTTCAGCCTCATGCCGTAAAAGAGTATTATAAATTGCTCGCCACATTTTACCAAACTTTTTTGCTGTCTTATCCTCATCAATAACTTTAGTCCATAAAGTATCCCCAAAATTCCGCCACTCTGATAAGGAATGGACAGTATGAGGGTTAACAAAGAAACCTAACGAGTGCGTATATTCAAGTAAAGCAGGAAGTTCCTTTTTAAAGTCAACTTCCGAGAGCCCTTTTCTCTTAAGGAAATCCCCAAACAATTGATACGCTGCTTCCCTTTCCATACCGTATGTCAGTGCTGTTGCAGCTTCCAGGGATTTGGCAGCTCGTAACAGTCAGACTCGCAGATGTGACGCTGGGACCCGGAACAGACGGTGCTCTGTTCTTTCGGTCACCTCCGCTGCGGAGAGGTCTGTCCACTTCAGCGTTTCATTCTGTACAGGTTCAAGCCGTCAACATGTGCAGGCGCCAAATGTCGTAAAACGCTGGGAGACACGAGCCAGGGCGATGCTTTTAAGTCTCGATTTATTGCTTCAGTAGCACTGCTTATATACGTTACAATCTATATTTGTAAAGTTCTAATTGGTCCACATTAGTTATTTTCTACAGAATCATTGGTTATATAGAACAAAGAAACTTATTATGATTGGTTTAAAACTCTTAGCAACACATAATTGGAAGTAGGATAAGCAACAGAGTATGCTACATATTTTAAGGCCATAAATGTCAGTCTCTAAACATAAACATCCTTGAAGTAGAGCAGACTCTTCTTGTCCTTCCTTCTTATCTCCAGGACGGCTTCATCCTGTGCCCTTGTCCTTTTCCGTCCGCTATCTGTATCAGTTGCAGAGTATCTGCAGCTTCATGACCTCGTTCGTGTAACCATTCTCAAGCAAGGCTCTCCACATATATGTGTATGGAATTCCAAGGGTGGTTCACCAATTGCACAGGAGACTTGGAGACTAAGGTGTTTTTTTCTGTCTGGAACTTCATTTGTTTGGTGTCCAATGTCCTGCCTTCAAATAGCCCGTCTGGGTCCCCTGATGGACTAAGAAAAAAGATTCCTCCCAGAAAAAAGGCACCAGCGCAAGAACTTCCATGTGTGCATGGAGTGCAAAGGGTGACTCAACAATTGCAAAGGAGAGTTGGAGGCTAAAATCTTGTTTTCCTGGCTGGAACTTCATTTGTTCGGTGTCCGGAAGCCCACGCCAAAAAGACCCTTCTGAGCATCCAAGTGTAAAAATAAGGAAGATTCCTCCCAGACAAAAGGTGCCAGCACAAGAAGAAGCTCCATGTGTGCATGGAGTGCCAAGGGTGGCTCACCAATTACAAAGGAGAGTTGGAGGGTAAGGGTTTTTTTCCTGGATGGAACTTCATTCATTTGGTGTCTGAAGCTCCACGCTGAAATGACTCGTCTGAGTCCCCAGATGCAGTAGGAACAAAGATTCCTCCAAGACAAAAGGTACCAGCAAAGGAAGCTCCATGTGTGCATGGAGTGCCAAGGGTGGCTCACCAATTGCACAGGAGAGATGGAGGTTAAGGGCTTTTTTTCCTGCCTGGAACTTCATTTGTTTGGTGTGTGAAGCCCCGCATTGAAATGACCCGTCTGAGTCCCCAGATGGAACTTCCTCTCCTGGCAAAATTTGTCTGGGAGGAATGTTCATTCTTCGTCCATGTGTGCATGGAGTGCCAAGAGTGGTTCACCAATTGCACATGATAGTCGGAGGTTAAGTTTTTTTTTTTGTTTGGTGTATGAAGCCCCGGGCTGAAAAGGCCCATCGGAGTCCCCAGATAGATTAAGAACAAAAATTCTTCCCAGAAAAAAGTTTTCAGCAAAGGAAACTCCATGTGTGCATGGAGTGCCAAGGGTGGCTCACCAATTGCACTATAGAGTTGGAGGCTACGGGGTTTTTTTCCTGTCGGGAACTTCATTTATTTAGTGTCCGAAGCCCCACTCTGAAATGGTACGTCTGAGTCCCCATATGGACTATGAACGAAGATTCCTCCCAGAGGAAAAGTGCGAGTGCAGGAAGCACTATGTGTGCATGGAGTGCCAAGAATGGCTCACAAATTGCACAGGAGAGTTGGAGGCTAAAGCCTCTTTTTCCTGCCGGGAACTTCATTTGTTTCATGTCCTAAACCCCGCACTGAAATGGCCCATCTGGATTTCCAGACGGATAAAGAACAAAGATTCCTCCCAGACGAAAGGTACCAGTGCAGGAAACTCCATCTGTGCATGGAGTGACAAGGGTGGCTCACCAATTGTACAGTAGAGTTGGAGGCTAAGGACAGGGGGTTTTTTTGACTCGAACTTCATTGCTTTGGTGTCCAAAGTCCTGCGCTGAAATGGTCCGTCTGGGTGCCCAGATGGATTAAGAATGAAGATTCTTCCCAGAAAAAATGCCCCAACGCAGGAAGCTCCTTGTGTGCATGGAGTGTCAAGGGTGGCTAACCAATTGCATGGGAGAGTTAGAGACTAGGGGCTTCTTTCCCTGGTTGGAACTTCATTTGTTTCATCTCCCAAGCCCTGCACTGAAATGACCTGCTTGGGTCCCAAGATGGACTAAGATCAAAGATTCCTCCCAGACAAAAGTTGCCAATGCACAAAGCTCCATGTGTGCATGGAGTGCCAAGTGTGGTTCACTAATTGCGCAAGATAATTGGAGGGTAAGGCCTTTTTTTCCTGCCTGGAACTTCATTTGTTTGGTGTCCGAAGTCTCGTGTTGAAATGACCCATCTGGGTCCCCAGATGGACTAAGAATGAAGATTCCTCCCAGACAAAAGTGCCAGGGCAGGAATCTCCATGTGTGCATGGAGTATCAAGGGTGGCTCACCAATTGCACAGGAGAGTTAATGGCTAATGGCTTTTTTCCTGCCTGGAACTTCATTTGTTTCGTGTCCAAAGCCCCGTGCTGAAATGGCCCATCTAATTCCACAGATGGAAAAATAATAAAGATTCCTCCCAGACAAAAGGTGCCAACACAGGAAATTCCATGTGTGCATGGAGTGCCAAGCGTGGTTCACCAATTGCACAGGAGAGTTGGAGGCTAAGACCTTTTTTTTTCCTGGTTGGAACTTCATTTTTTCGTGTGCTAACTCCTGCGCTGAAATGGTGGGTCTGAGACCTTAGATTGACTAAGAATTAACATTCCTCCCAGACAAAAGGTGCCACTGCAGGAAACTCCATGTGTGCATGGAGTACTAAGGGTGACTCACCAATTGCACTGGAGAGTTGGAGGTTAAGAGCTTTTTTTCTAACTGGAACTTCATTTTTTTGGTCTCCAACGCCCGCACTGAAATGACTCGTCTTATTCCCCAGTTGCGCTAAGAACTATGAGTCCTCCCAGACAAAAGCTCCGAGCGCAGGAATCCCCAGGTGTACATGGAGTGCCAAGGGTGATTCACCAATTGCACAGGAGAGTTGGAGGGTGAGACCTTTTTTTCCTGGTTGGAACTTCATTTGTTTGTTGTCCGAAGCCCCACACTGAAATGACCCATCTGAGACTTCAGAGGGACTAAGAATGAAGATTCCTCCCAGACAAAAGGTGCAAGTGCCGGAAACTTGATGTGTGCATTGAGTGCCAAGGGTGACTCACCAATTGCACAGGAGAGTTGGAGGATAACGTTTTTTTTTTTCCTCGCTTGAACTTCATTTGTTTGGTTTCCAAGCACCAGGCTGAAAAGGCCCATCTCAGTCCCCAGATGGACTAAGAATGATGATTCCTGTCGTGGTTTTGCCCTGGCTCAATTTACTTTATACCCCCCATACAATTACTACCAGTTGAGAGAAGGTTTATGCAGACAAAAAGAGACTGAATTGGAAAAAAGTATGAGTATTTATTATTAATAAGCTAACACTAAAGAATTATATTTACAATAATTTTACTTAAGTAAAAGGTATTATGTATTTACAGAAGATACTTCTCCCCCCACCTCCCTTTATATCAGTCCAAGGAGGAGAAGCAGTCCTTTTCTGTTCTCAGAATTCCAGCTCTCTCTCTCTCTCTCCAGTAACTCTGCAGCACTTTCGTCGCAGCTGGAATTTCTTTCTCTCTCTCTCATTCTGTGTTGACCTCCAGGGCTGGGTCTACCCCCCTCCTGGGCTAAAACCGAAGGCTGGGGGTTACCCAGGTCCTGAAGGGTTTTCTTCCATAGGCTTGCAAGGGGACACTTGCTTACTATGGATCTTCTTCCACAGGGTTACAGGGGATAATGGTTTAAGAGTTCACCCCTGTTTCCCTATGGAGGTCCCTCCCCATGGGAGAACAGTCTTTGATTGACTTCTCTGCATGGGTCTAGTCTGGATCCTATGCGTGGATCCCAACATCCTTACCCGAGCCGTTCCTGCTCCAGCGTAGGTTCTCTCATTCCCCTCAGGGTCATAAATCTTCAACATCCCTACCCGAGCCGTTTTCTGCTCCAGTGTAGGTTCTCTCAGGGTTATAAATCTCTAGCACCAGCAGCACGGATCCCACACATGGATCCCAACATCCCTACCCGAACCATTTTCTGTTCCAGCGTAGGTCCTCATCCCCTCAGGGTCACAAAGTCTTTAACAGGACTCTGCCTCATCCGAGCCACTCTTGCTCCAACATAAGGCTTTTCTTTTTCTGTTAAAGTCACAAATTTCTGGTGCATCCACAAGCTCCTCTGTGAGCCGCATGGGGGGTCTCCTCACCCCAACAAATTTTCACAAGTGGCAGGGTTTTATTTTTCAGTCTTTACCCTGCTGAAGGGAGGGAGAGCGAAAGGAAGAAAAAAGCAGTTCTCCCCCCTTCAAACTTTTCTCTCTCTCTTGTTGCAGCTTCAGCTGCTAGCTTCGACCTTAGAAGTCCTGTTATCTCATGGCTGGAATTCTTCTGCAGCGGTTTCTTGTCTAAGCAGTTTGTCTTTTAAACCTTTTTTTTTTCTTCACTCTCTCACAAGAGAGAAGAGAGGTTTCCGTGCTGCACCTGCCCCCCCCGGCCCAAGTCGGGGAGGAGGGGGCCTTGGCCCTCCTCGGGCCCGCTACCCTTCTACATGGCTGCTGTTCCGAATTTCAATTGCGACACTAACCTTCTCTTCCGTTTTCTTAAAGATGTAATTAGCAAAGGCGTCACTGAACTTTTTGATTGGTTTTTTGTCCGGAAATCACCTGGACAAAACCATCCTCAGCCCCAGGGATAAGCTGGTGGGCAAAACCATGACATTCCTCTCAGAAAAAAGTATCAGCACAGAAAACTACATGTGTGCATGGAGTGACAAGGGTGACTCACCAACTGAACTGGAGAGTTAGTGGTTAAGGGCTTTTTTTTCTAGTTGGAACTTCATTTGTTTGGTATCCGATGCCCCTCATTGAAATGCACATCTGGGTCTCCAGATGGACTAAGAGGAAAGATTCCTCCCAGAAAAAAGACGTCAGCGCAGGAAACTCCATGTGTGCATCGAGTGCAAAGGGTGGTTCACCAATTGCACAGGAGAGTTGGAGGCGAAGGGTTTTTTTTTGTCGTTGGAACTTCATTTGTTTGGTGTCCGAAGCCCCACGCTGATATGACCCGAGTCCCCATATGGAGGAAGAACGGAGATTCCTCCCAGACAAAAGCTGCCAGTTCAGGAAACTGAATGTGTGAATGGAGTGCCAAGGGTGGTTCACCAATTGCACAGGAGAGTTGCAACCTAAGGGCTTTTTTTCCTGACTGGAATTTTTTTGTTTGGTGCCAGAAGTCCCACTCTGAAATTACACGTCTGGGTCCCCAGATGGACTAAGAACAAAGATTCCTTCCAGACAAAAGCTACCAGTGCAGGAAACTCCATGTGTGCATGGAGTGCAAAGGGTGGATCACTGATTGCACAGGAGAGGTGGAGGCTAAGGGCTTTTTTTCCTGGCTGGAACTTCATTTGTTTGGTGTCCAAATTCCCGCTTTGATAGTTTCGACCTGGCTTCCTGCCACATACCTGAAAGTCACAACGGCATCACCCTTCCTTCCTCCTTTCTTCTCTTAGGGCAAAGGAAAAAAATACTAAAAAAAATTAGAGAACCCAAAGTCAAGCTGCTTATATAAAAATATATATATTTATGTAAATTACAGTTATATACAGTTAAGATGCTATATACACAGTAAAAGGGGATCCACCCCCTGAAGGGATAGGGAAAGGGGAAAAAAGGGACAAAAGGGAACAAAAGGGACACCGAACAGGTATACCCGATTAAACTCAAGAACTATACTAATAATTAACAAAACAGATTTCCCCACTTCCCTTAGAAAAGCAGGATTGGCAGACACAGTCAGCACTCTCTGAACCCCCCACGTGGCAGGCCAGTGGTCGCTGCAGGCCTCAGGTTTAGATAAGCGAGACCAACGCAGGGACCCACTGTTCCAGAACTTCGCCGGAAGGGAAGAGATCGAGGTCTCTAAACTCCAACTTATTTATACTCTGGTTTCTGTAAAAATCGTATGGAATACTGGGTACTTGGCCTCTTCCTTGGTTACAAACTGATCACTAGGAAAGCCTAGATCAAAACCATCACATTCTCCACCCCTTATTCCATACTATTTTTACGTAATACCTATGTTCTGCGTTCACTTATGTCCCGCGCATATATACACATATACATAAATGTATATAGTCTTTGTTCATTCTTTAGAGTATTCATCTTGTTGTAGAAGAATCAGCATCAGGATTAGCTTGGTTCGGATTCTTGGTCCTTTGGTGACAATTACAGTTTTGGTTTTAGGGCTGGTTTTCTGGTTTGGGCTGGTTTATCACTGGATACTGGCATCAGTTTGTTCAGGTCTTTCCCATCTGGTGATTGGTTTCCTGCAAAACACAACTCAAAGCACATGATTAACTTTTCCCCAAGGTTAAATTTCCTTGAGGCACACAGTGGATCTCTCCATCCTTTCTCATTACCCACCATGTATTTCAGGGTTTTTGAGCGAAAACAATTCCACGAATGGGTTTGTCTTGGCCCGAGGGAGGAGTAATTCAAACAACCTTCCCTAACATACCTCTCAGATGGATCACTGGAACTTTGTCTTCATCTACAGTGTGGAGGGATTCTGCTTGGGCAGGACCAACTCGATTGACAGAGCCTCTAGTGTTAAGTAGCCAGGTGGCCTTGGCTAAGTGCTTGTCCCAGTTCTTGAAAGTTCCTTCACCTAGTGCCTTCAGAGTTGTTTTTAATAGTTCATTACAGCTTTCAACTTTTCCAGCAGCAGGTGCGTGATATGGAATGTGATATACCCATTCAATACCATGCTCCCGTGCCTAAGTGTCCACCAGATTATTCTTAAAATGAGTTCCATTGTCTGATTCAATTCGTTCTGGAGTACCATGTCTTCACAGGACCTGCTTCTCGAGACCTAGAATGGTATTCCGGGCTGTTGCATGTGGTACTGAATATGTCTCTAACCATCCAGTAGTAAGCACATAGTGTTTACCTTGGCGGGTTTGTGGCAATGTGATGTAGTCGACCTACCATGCTTCTCCGTATCTATACTTGTCCCAGCGTCCAGCATACCATAGGGGCTTCAACTTTTTGGCCTGTTTAATGGCAGCACAGGTTTCACAGTCATGGACAACCTGGGAAATAGTGTCCATGGTCAAATCTACCCCTCGGTCTCTTGCCTATCTATAGGTGACATCTCGGCCCTGATGACCTGAAGCATCATGGGTCCATCGAACTAGGAACAACTCTCCCTTTTACTGCCAGTCTAGGTCTTCTTGTGACACCTCGACTTGTGCAGCACAGTCTACCTGTCTGTTATGAGCGTGTTCCTCATTAGCTCGACCTTTGGGCACATGGGCATCTACATGGTGGACTCTCACATTCAGTTTTTTTACTCTGGCAGCGATGTCTTGTCATAAGTCAGCAACCCAGATGGGTTTTCCTTTACGTCTCCAATTCATTTTCTTCCACCTCTCTAGCCATCCCCATAGGGCATTGGATATCATCCACGAATCAGTGTAGAGGTAGAGCTTTGGCCATCCTTCTCTTTCTGCAATGTCTAGGGCCAATTGGACAGCTTTGAGTTCTGCAAACTGACTCGATTCGCCTTTACCTTCAGTGGCTTTTGCCACCCGTCGGATGGGACTCTACACAGTTACTTTCCACTTCCGGCTCCTTCCTACAATGCGGCAAGAACTGTCAGTGAAAAGGGCATAGTGTATCTCTTCATCTGGCAGTTGATTATATGACGGAGCTTCTTCAGCTCGACTCACTGGTTCTTCTTCTTCTTCATCCGCCAGATTGAAGTTCTCACCTTCAGACCAATTGGTTATAATTTCCAAAATTCCAGGGCGATTCGAGTTTCCCATTCGGACACGTTGCGTAATCAAAACCATCCACTTGTTCCATGTGGCATCGGTGGCATGATGCGTAGAGGGCACCTTACTCTTGAACATCCAGTTCAGTACTGGTAATCGGGGTGCCAGGAAGAGCTGTGTTTCGGTACCAATCACTTCTGAGGCTGCTCGTATGCCTTCATATGCCGCTAAGATTTCTTTTTCCATAGGGGTGTAATTGGTTTCAGAACCCCTGTAGTTTCGGTTCCAGAAACCAAGTGGTCACCCTCGTGTCTCGTCAGGCACTTTTTGTCAGAGGCTCCAGGAGGGACCTTTATCTCCAGTTGTAGAGTAAAGTACATTCTTTACATCTGGTCCCGTCCTGACTGGCCCAAGAGCCACGGCATGTGCAATCTCTTGCTTGATTTGCCTGAAAGCCTGTTGTTGTTCAGGACCCCACTGGAAGTTGTTCTTTTTACGGGTCACAAAGTAAAGAGGGCTTACAATTTGGCTGTATTCGGGGATGTGCATCCTCCAGAAACTTATGGCTCCCAGAAAAGCTTGGGTTTCTTTCTTGTTTGTTGCTGGAACCATTGCTACGATCTTATTGATGACGTCTGTTGGAATCTGACGACGTCCATCTTGCCATTTCACTCCTAGGAACTGGATTTCTCTGGTAGGTCCCTTGACTTTATTTTTCTTGATGGCAAAACCGGCCTTGAGGAGAATCTGGATAATCTTTTGCCCTTTTTCAAAAACTTCTTCTGCTGTGTCTCCCCATACGATGATGTCATCGATGTACTGCAGGTGCTCTGGGGCCTTACCCTTCTCTAGGGTGGCCTGGATCAGCCCATGGCAAATAGTTGGACTGTGCTTCCACCCCTGGGGCAGTCGATTCCAGGTGTACTGCATACCCTTCCAGGTGAAAGCGAACTGTGGCCTGCACTCTGCTGCCAAGGGAATGGAGAAAAATGCATTAGCAATATCAATAGTGGCGTACTACTTCGCTGTCTTGGACTTCAGCTCATACTGGAGTTCCAACATTTCTGGTACAGCAGCACTCAATGGCGGCGTGACTTCATTCAAACCACGATAGTCCACTGTCAGTCTCCATTCTCCATTGGATTTACGTACAAGTCAGATAGGGTTGTTGAAGGGTGAGTGTGTTCTACTAACCACCCCTTGACTCTCTAACTTCCTGATCATCTTGTGAATGGGGATCACAGCATCTCAGTTTGTCTTGTACTGTCACCTGTGTACAGTTGCAGTGGTTATAGGCACTTGCTGATCTTTAACTAGGAGTAGTCCCACAACAGAAGGGTCTTTTGAGAAGCCAGATAGGGCAGACAATTGCTTGGACTTCTCTTCAATCACCGTGGTTACACCAAAAACCCATTGGTACCCCTTCGGGTCTTTGAAGTACCCTCTTTTTAGGTAGTCCATACCAAGAATGCAAAGGGCCTCTGGCCCCATCCCAATGGAATGCTTTTGCCATTGGTCTCCTGACAAACTCATATTGGCCTCTATCACTGACAACTCTTGAGACCCTCCGGTCACTCTAGAAATAGAAACAACCTCCACACTCTTATGCTCCGATGGCATTAAAGTACACTGGGCACCAGTATCCACCAAAACTCTGTATCTCTGAGGATCCGATGTGCCAGGTCATCGAACCCACACAACCCAGTAAACCCTATTATCTTCCTGGTTCCTATCCTTCTTCTGGCAGAAGGTAGGGCCCCTCTATTGGTCTTGATCAGAGTATTCATCGTCCAACTTTGACTTTGCCTTCTTGGAAGCCTTTTTGTTATTGTCAAAGCAGACCTCTATCTTTTTGTGTTTCAGAGGTTGCAAAGTATCTGCATCAACCACGTAGACAACCTTTTTGCTGTTTTCCTTTTGTTGTAACTCTCTCACTCTGATCTCGAGTTTGGAAGTGGGTTCACCATCCCACTTCTTCATGTTTTCTCCTTTGCTTCGCAGATAGGACCACAGTTGATTACGTGATCTCCATCTGGGGTTTCCTCTCCTTCTGCATTCTAAGAAAGGAGACTGTGAACGAGGTCGAGACCAAGATCGAGGTCGAAATCATGGTCGAAACCATTTTATTGGTCTGTTTCCAAAGTCTTTATAGTCTATATAGACTCTATCATTTCTATCCCTATAGTCGTCTTCATATCTGAAATATTCATAGGGCTTTTCTAATGCTTTCCTAGGATGGGTAGGTCGGTGTCGGGCATCAG
The DNA here is from genome assembly GCF_022539395.1 of Myiozetetes cayanensis. NCBI lineage: Eukaryota > Metazoa > Chordata > Aves > Passeriformes > Tyrannidae > Myiozetetes > Myiozetetes cayanensis. Next base: position 74,816 of record NW_026087388.1, read on the forward strand.
AGGACCTTTCCAAATTTTCTGATATGGTCCGTATCCATGACCACGTGGTGTCCACAGTCGATTCATCTGGTTTTGGATTATATACTGATATTAAGTAATTGAGGTATGATGCAGGGGCACCTTTAATCACTTGCCTCGACATTGGCTCTGTACATGAAATCTTCTCTGGTTCTAAACAGTCATAATAATCTGAGTTGCAATAAATGAGTTCCAACATAGCTAATTCTCGTAAGTATTGGACACTTTCTTCTGCACTTGTCCACTTTTTCGGAGAACTCATTAAGTATTCTTTAAATGGATATTTTTCCCTCACAGCATGGAGGATTCAGAGCCAGAGACTGAGATTGTATGTCTCTCTTGCGATTTCTTGTTCTATTTCACGGTCTTGAGCGAGGGATCCTAGTTGCTGTGCTTCATGACCCCCTAGTAAGTGGCTTCTGGTTCCATTATCCCAACATTGTACCAGCCAGGTGAGAATTTGTTCACCAGGCCGGCGGTTGTAATCCCGTCATAGATCCTGGAGCTCTGCTGGGGTCATTGTTCACAGTACCTCACTCGTTCGCACAACTGCTGCTTCAGAATAAGGGTCTCTCCTCCGTGGAACCATTTCCGCTTCCCTTCTGACGCTTCTATGTGGAACTGCTTTCTCTCTCTCTCTACCTCTCTCACGTGGAGGAAGAGACTGAGCATGTAGAGGGCATAGACTTCTACTCCATTGTCTAAGTCCATGAGGTGGAGGTAGCAAGTAGTCCTTCAGACCTTGGGATGAAGGTCTCAACCGTTCTTCTGTATCCTCCGCTGCAAAGTCGAGAAGAGAATATTTGGGTGTCAACCTTGTCTTTGGTGGTTTATTGACCATTTGTGCTGCTGCCCCTTCTTCCTTTAGGTGTGCTCCCTTTGGGCGCGCTCCTAATTCTTTTGGGCGCACTCCTTCTCTCGCTACTACTTCTTCCTCTTTTGTAGCCGTCCATTCATCCACTACTACATAGTGGGATGGGATAGGTTCCATGGGGCAGGTAAGTCCCTTTGCTGCTTCTTCTTCTTCTTCTTCTTCTTCTTCCCCCTCCATATGCTTTAATCGTGGAACTGGGCCTGTAGCTTCTGCAGTATCCCTTATCCATATCTTCTTCTTAGTTAGGGGGGCGATAGTAATTCTAGGGTTGGTAGTCCGGGTCTTCATCTCTGTCGTAGCCTTAACATTAGATGTCATTGTTTGAGTTCCAGTGTCCATGAGATCTACGGTCTGGACTCCAGTTTCAACAGATTTAGTAGAAGCTATGGTGACTTCAAGTTGAGTCTGAGTCCCACAATCAATTGACTTAATAGAGATGGCGCTAACTTCAGGTTGGGTCTGTGTTCCATGTTCAGTTGAATTAACGGAGACAGTGCTGACTTCAGGTTGAGTTTGTGTTCCACACTCAGTCAGCTTAACAGAGACGGCACTGACTTCGGGTTGAGTCTGTGTTCCACATTCCGTTGACTTAATAGAGATGGTGCTGACTTCAGGTTGAGTCTGGATCCCGACGTCTATGGACTCAATAGGGACATCATTTGTTTCAGGCGACATAGTTTGACTTTCTGCCTCTGTCCTAGGCTTTTGATAGTGATCTATGGTAGCTCCATGAGCTGTAACTAGACCCCAGCATAAAGCAAGGAGCTGCGTATTTGGGTCATCATATGAAAGACACCCTTCAACTAAACAACGTGCCATCTCCTCAGGATTAGACACTTGTTCTGGCGTGAAGTCCCAAACAATGGGAGGTGCCACACGCCCTACCAGTTTGCCAAAATTTACCCATGCTCCTTGACATCCAGAAACTGGCCTTTCTAAGACCCTTCCCAAAGTTCCAGCGAATCCTTTAGAGGTCTGGCTTTTTCTACAAGACAAAAAGTAACACAACACCATTCTTCCAGTTTTAAATAACTCTTTCATCGCCTTCACCAGTACTAGGATTGTTACTAAACAATTTAAGTAAAAATTGGAGCCAATTGTAATGATAGGCATCTCCTTTAGCAGGTCTTTGATGTCAAAATTGAGGAAAGTGAAATACTCCTTCCATTCATTCCAATCAAAGAAAGGGACATACCCCTCCCATTCATCCCCAGTTAGGTGTTTCCCTACAGGATAACCCAAGACAGGCACAAATATAGTTAATACAATGAAACAAGTAGTTGGAATAGCCATTGTTATATTATTCTTTCTCTCTGTTCTTAAACAATAGATTTGTTTATATAAACAAACCTCTCTTGGCAGTTTTCCTGGTAACTGTTCCAAAACAAACCGGGATAACCAAAATAATCTCCCTGTACGAGTCACCAAAAAATCTGTAATAGTTTCTACCTGACTTCCTGCCAAATGCCTGAAAGTCACAACAACAGTCCCCTTCCCCCCTCCTTTCTTGCCTTAGGGCAAAGGAAAAAAATACTAAAAAAAATTAGAGAACCCAAAGTCAAGCTGCTTATATCATCATGGCTAGGCTTCGCGAACGAAGATTTGAAAGGGCTCTACCCACGCTTGCTACAAGCGCGCTGATGGCTAAAAGCTGCTTATATAAAAATATATATATTTACATAAATTACAGTTATATACAGTTAAGATGTTATATACACAGTAAAAGGGGATCCACCTCACGAAGGGATAGGGAAAGGGGAAAAAAGGGACAAAAGGGAACAAAAGGGACACCGAACAGGTATACCCGATTAAACTCAAGAACTATACTAATAATTAACAAAACAGATTTCCCCACTTCCCTTAGAAAATCAGGATTGGTAGACACAGCCAGCACTCTCCGAACCCCCATATGGCAGGCGAGTGGTCACTGCAGGCCTCAGGTTTAGATAAGCGAGACCAACGCAGGGACCCACTGTTCCTGAACCTCGCCAGAAGAGAAGAGATCGAGGTCTCTAATGTCCAAATTCTTTATACTCTGGTATACGTAAAAATTGTGTGGAATACTGGGTACTTGACCACTTCCTTGGTTACAAACTGGTCACTAGGAAGACCTAGATCAAAACCATCACACCCGCACTGAAATTGCTGGTCTCAGTCCCCAGATGGACTAAGAACGAAGATTCCTTCCAGACAAATGGTGCCAGTGCAGGAAATTCCATGTGTGCATGGAGTGCCAAGGGTGGATCACTGTTTACACAAGAGAGTTGGAGGGTAAGGTCTTTTTTTCCTGCCTGGAACTTCATTTGTTTCGTGTCCGAAACCCCGTGCTGAAATGGCCCGTTGAGTCCCCAGATGGACTAAGAACGAAGATTCCTCCCAGACAAAAGGTGCCAGAGCAGGAAGTTCCATGTGTGCATGGAGTGCGAAAGGTGGTTCACCAATTGCACAGGAGAGATAGAGGATAACGGCTTTTTTTCCTGGTTGGAACTTCATTTGTTTGGTGTCCGAAGCCTAGCGCTGAAATGGCCCGTCTGGGTCCCCAGATGGACGAAGAACGAAGATTTCCCGGACCAAAGGTGCCAGCGCAGGAAGCTCCATGTGTGCATGGAGTGCCAAGATTGGTTCAACAATTGCACAGAAAAGTTGGAGTTTAATGGTTTTTCTTCCTGACTGGATCTTCATTTGTTTGCTGTCCGAAGCCCCATGCTGAAATGGCCCGTCTGGGTGCCCAGATGGACTAAGAAAGAAGATTCCTTCCAGTCAAAAGGAAACTACATCTGTGCATGGAGTGCCTAGAGTGGCTCACCTATTGCACAGGAAATTTAGAGGTTAAAAGCTTTTTTTCCTGGTTAGAACTTCATTTGTTTGGTGTCGGAAGCCCTGGGCTGAAATGACCCGCCTGAGTCTAAAAATGGATTAAGAAAGAAGATTCCTCCCAGTCAAAAGTTGTCAACTCAGGAAGTTCAGTGTGTGAATGGAGTGTCAAGGGTGGCTCACCAATTTCATACGAGAGTTGCAACCTAAGGGGGTTTTTTCCTGACTGGAATTCTTTTGTTTTGTGTCCGAAGTCCCGCGCTGAAATTACCCATCTGGGTCCCAAGGTGGACTAAGAACAAAGATTCCTCCCTGACAAAAGGTGCCAGCGTAGGAAGCTCAATGTGTGCATGGAGTGCCAAGGACAGTGTCAGGCTAAGGCTTTTTTTTCCTGGTTGGAATTTCTTTTCTTTAGTGTCCGAAGTCCCACGTTGAAATGGCTCGTCTCGGTCGTCACATGGACTAAGAACGAAGATTCCTCCCAGACAAAATGGCCAGTGCAGGAAACTCCATGTGTGCATGGAGTACCAAGGGTGACTAACCAATTGCACAGAAGAGTTAGAGGCTAAGGGTTTTTTTCCTGGTTGGAACTTCATTTGTTTGGTGTCAGAAGCCCCGCCGAGAAGTGGTCCATCAGGGTCCCCAGATGGACTAAGAACGAAGATTCCGCCCAGACAAAAGGCACAAGTGCAGGAAACCCCATGTGTGCATGGAGTCCTAAGGGTGGCTCACCAATTGCACAGGAGAGTTGGAGGATAAGCGTTTTTTTCCTGGCTGGAACTTCATTTGTTTGGTGTCTGAAGTCCTGCGATGAAATGCTCCGAGTCCCCAGATTGATTAAGAATGAAGATTAATCCCAGACAAAAGGTACCAGAGCAAGAAGCTCCATGTGTGCATGGAGTGTCAAGGGTGGTTCACCAATTGCACAGGAGAGTGTGAGGTTGAGGGATTTTTTTCCTGGCTGAAACTTCGTTTCGTGTCCAAAACCCCAAACTGAAATGGCCTACTTGAGTCCCCAGATGGACTAAGAATGAAGATTCCTCCCAGAAAAAAGGTGCAAGCGCAGGAAGCTCCATGTGTGCATGGAGTGACAAGGGTGACTCACCAATTGCACAGGAGAATGTGAGGCTAAGGGCTTTTTTTCTTGGCTGGAACTTCATTTTAATGGTGACCGAAGATGCACGCTGAAATGACCTGTCTGAGTCCCCAGGTGGACTAAAAATGAAGATTCCTCCCAGACAAAAGGTGCCAGCGCAGGAAGCTCCATGTGTTCATGGAGTGCCAAGGGTGGCTCAACAATTGTACTGGAGATTGTGAGGCTAAGAGCTTCTTTTCCTTTCTGGAACTTCATTTGTTTGGTGTCCAAACCCCCTGCGCTGAAATAACCAGTCTGAGTTCTTAGAAGGACTAAGAATGAAGATTCCGCCCAGACAAAAGGTGTCAACGCAGGAAGCTCCATGTGTACATGGAGTGCCAAGGGTGACTCACCAATTGCAAAGGAGAGTTGGAGGCTAAGGGCTTTTTTTTACTGGTTGTAACTTGAATTGTTTGGTGCCTGAAGCCCCACACTGAAATGGCACGTCTGGGTCCCCAGATGGACTAAGAATGAAGATTCCCTCCAGACAAAAGGTACCAGCGCAGGAAGTTCCATATGTGCATGGAGTGCCTAGGATGGTTCATCGATTGCACAGGAGACGTGCACACTAAGGGTTTTTTTCCTGACTGGAACGTCATTTGTTTGGTGTCCGAAGTCCCGTGAAGAAATAGCACATATGAGTCCCCAGATGAAATAAGAATGAAGATGGCTCCCAGTCAAAAGGTGCATGTGGAAGAAGCTCCATGTGTGCATGGAGTTCAAGAGTGGTTCGTCAATTGCACAGGAGAGTTGGAGGTTAAAAGCTTTTTTTCATGTGTGGAACTTTATTTCTTTGGTTTTTGAAGTCTGACGCTGAAATGACCTGAGTCCCCAGAATGACTGAGAATGAAGATTCCTT
>NW_026087389.1:4107500-4250000 GCF_022539395.1 Myiozetetes cayanensis
GCCAGTGGCAAGGTGATACAAACAGTGCGTGCAACCCTCACGCAGTCTGTGGCCAGGCGAGTGGGGGAAATGAGGGTGTTTTTTGTGCTGACATGAAGAGGCTGCAGCTGCACCAAGGACTTCTCATGCTGTTCACCGGGCCCGTGGCTCAGGCCAGATGTTTTGCTGAAGGAACTTGACTAATAGCTGGACACATCAGTAGTGGGAGATTAGCATCTCTGTAATTTAAAGTATTTTCCATCCTCCTCTCCCCCAAGTATACTGATGTTCAAGTCTGCCGGAAAGTGCCTGTAGTCTTGCCTTTTTAGTCAGGAGTGTAGGAGAGTGACTGTTTTAGGTGTCTCTAGATGCCCAGTTTGCTGGATGGTGCCGAACTGTGGGTACATCACATTGCCGAGGCTGTTCCATATATATGTTCCACGCAGATATTATGCCCGTTTTGTGAGTAAGTGTCTGTGGAGCTGCTTGAACACAGATTTTTATTACTGCTTGTGGGAGTCAGAATTTTGTACTCTTGCCTTCCAAACCGTGTTCCATCCAGCAAGCCCTTAAAGGCTTGCGAGACCATCACCTTTGCATATTTTGTCTGAAAAGTCTTCGCGCGTAGTTCCGCGTGCCAAAAGCCGCATACTATGTTTTCCTAAAAACTGCATTCGAGTTGCCAAAAAAATTGGTGGGAACTTGCAATTTCCGAGTTACAAGTTCACACGCCAACTGCGAAAGGAGAAAAGCCGACGTGCGAGGTTTTGCAGAACCCTGACTGTCTCCCTTCCGGCTGAGCTCTAGTCTGTGCTCCCACCGGTGTCGTGTGTGCCGACAGCCGGAGCAGGCACCGGGGCTGGCGGCTCCCTTCCAGCATGTGGGCAGCCCGAGCGGCACAGGAAAGCGGGAAGGGGAGGAAAAAAAAAAAAAAAGGAGCCTGAGATGCAGGCTCAGATTGAGGAATAATTTCAGCCGTGCCTTGGCGGATGGGAAATTGGGTTAGCTTGGTCTTTGGAAAGAAGCAGGTTGGGCAATGAGGAAGGAGCGGATCATCAGTGGAGCAGGTGGTCGTTTACAAAACACTCAAATCTTTTTATGCATTTAGTAAGTCTTGAATAACAGCTATGAGAGATCCCTTCGCTGCTGCCCATGCTCCCCTCTCAATTACATAAAATAAGTTTTGTGCATTCTGATTTTAGGTGCTTTAATATTTTAGGGTTTAACTTTCTTATTTTGTTTTTTTAAGTCTTTGGCGGTTGCATGTTTGACATGGTTTTGTTATCCTAGATGTTACGTTATGATCTGGCACACAGAGCATTAATTCCTTTATCAGCTCTATTTCCTTTACAGTTGTTCGTTTAATTGAGCTCCTCTGTGTATTTTACAAAACAAGATGCATTCATTACAACTTGCAGACCTCAGATAGTATTGTAACATGTTTCAGAAAAATAGCACTTTTGTAGATAGTTGTGGAAGTTGGGTGTTTGGTTTATTTTTCAGATGATGGGAGGAAGCAGTAGCAGAATTCTTGCATGCATAATCAGTCAGAACTTTCCAGAAGCTCTTTATTCTAGTTATTTTCTTTTAAAGCTGTGTTTACTCTAAGAATTCGGCTGAGGCAGTTGAAATATGTGGCTGCAGTGTAGAACAAAATACACTGTATGTTTTGTTACTCTCCTTGTTCTGCTTTGACTTGTACAAACAGTTTTAATCCAAAGGAAGAGATCATACGGTCTGTGACTGTGGTATCGTACAATCCAGTTTAGGGTGCAAATTACCCTCTTACAGCACATCCTGACACTGAATAGTCTTGTCTTGAATAGACTGTAAATAGAGAGAGTATATCCTTCTCTTTCACAACCCTGAGGAGCAGGAAGCCACATGCCTTAGCTCTTCAGTGTTCGGGAGCCAGCACATCTGTGGGACCATGCACCTGCATGTGGCTGGAGATGTTCAAATACTGTCTTCAGTGCACACTTTGGATGTTAAACACACACTGCTGGTTGTAAACGGCCCCCACATGCTGCTGGGGATTCAGCACCAAAAAGGCCACTTACTGAAACACAGAGCAGCCTCTGCCAGTGATGGACCCTTCCAGTCCAGGGCTGAACAGCCCTTTTTGGAGAGGTCACGGGGCCACGGTGCTGTCTGTTGAGAGGCTCTCTGTCTCACTGGCATCATGCATGGAAAAGCTATGTGGAACCACAGGAGTGCTCACAGTTGCCCACTGTCGTTGGTCAAGGCAAGCTGGAGAGGCTTCTTTGGTGTCTGGTAACTCCTCTCTGCTGTTGAGCCCTCTCCCAGCCATCTCTGGTGGTGGCTTAGAGGTGGGCATTGCTCTTCAGCCGTGTGTGAATGCAGAAGAAGGGTATTAAGAGCTTGGCTTCCCGCATCCTGACTCGAAAGTAGGCATGTGTGCTTTTTCTGGTGAGTTAGAAACAAATCGTTTTCAAGAGAGCTTTTTTAGGGAGTTTTCTCAGGCACAGGATGAAATTTTGAGTGGAAAAAATTCGCACTTTTTTTTTCCCCCTCTATTGGGCCAGTGTGATGAGGACCAACTGTATTTCTGGGCGCTTGGGATCCATGTGCATGGCTGTTGAGGAACATGTGCTGTATGTACACATCTCCTGCACAGAAATGTGGTGGGGTGGGATCCTTGCTCTGGACCCAGACTGGAGCTGTTCCTGGGAAAGAAAACACCAAGACAAAACTGGGAGGAAAGCACCTCTTCTGTCCCATCTGAATGATGTGGAACTGGTATGTTGGGTACTTCAATAGCACGTGTGTGTGTGTGTGTGCATAAGCTTTCACACCAGTGTGCACAGGCACATGGTTGGTTTCCCTGCTCCATTGTGCTGCCCTAGCTGTAATCTGAGAGACATAGCCCTTGGACAGGGCAAGGCAGGGAGACCATCTGTGTTTCCACAAAAGCTTAGCTAAGTGCATTTTTCATATTGTGTTATGGGCCTGATTCTTGTGGGGGGTTTAGATGCTCTCAGTTGTGGGCGCTCAGCATTTTTGCAAGTCACCCTGCTCAGAAGTTGGTGGTTACATTTTTTTTTCTGAATGGGAAAAAGCATTTTTCTGTTTGCTTCTCCATAAACTGAAACCACTAAAGAGCCCTTGCTTAGTTTTCCACACAGAAGCACACACTGATGGAAGCACGAGAGGGACTGCATGTCTTGGAAGGCTTGAAGTGTGTGAAAACAAGGAGTCCTAATGAAAAGCGTTTTGCAACTTAATTGTAGTGGGTGTGCCTTTGTTTGTGCAAAGAAATGAAAGTGCTGGAGGCCGAAGTGCTTTCTTTATCCTCAGAACAGTGAGCAGTACAAACTTCCCTGTCCAGTTCTGCCAAGGTGCCTGAGAGACCTGCAAGTCCCTACAAGGCTTTGGCTCTCTGCTCACAGGGACCCATCCCATGGACTTGGAGCCTTGAGCCATCTGTCCTCACAGGGCTCCCCAGAAATACTGTGTTTTCCATGATGGACCTTTCTTGGTCTCCAAAGTGCCCTTCTTATAAGGTGTTTTGTTCACGTCACAGACTCACTGCGTTTGGGGAAGTCAGCTGGTCCTTTGCAGTGGTTTTGAGAGTCATGACTTGCCCTCTGGGTGGATCTGCCCATTTCCATGTAGCCGAGATTAAGCCTGTTGAAGGCAAAGGGTTTGTTCCTCCTGCACACTGCCTTGAACCCCTTTGGAGTAGTCCATGAATCCCTTCAAATCTGGTGCCTGGGGACCAAACTCCCTGCTGCCTTTCTGCTTCAGCCTCCTCAGCTACCCCGTGCCCCACAGAAACGCGATCCATTTTAAATAGATGCTGTTTGCAGCATCTTGGACTTGCTGTGTGAGGATGAGAAATGTTAACATAAATTCTTTAAATAACATCTACTAGTGTTGAATGCACAGAATTATAAAACATTTTTATATTCTGAGACTCATTTGCATCTTCACATTAAAAACTGTGGTTTTCTTCTCAGGGAACGGTTGCGAGATCTGATTTGTTTTGAAATCAAAGCTAAATTTGTGTTCTTGCTTTCCTCTTTGCCCTTCATTTGACAAATTTTTCTTGTTCTATAAATACAGAATTGTAAACAAGGGCTAATCCTTAGCAACAACCTGGAAAGTTAACATTTCTCTCCAGCTCCTATTATAATTAATTCAGACACTCTGAATATGATGTGATTTACACATAATATTCCTAAGGCCAGGAGGTACTAATATCTTGTTAGAGAACTGAGGAAAAGAACACGCTTTTGTGTGTGCCATATAACATAATTGCACTGCATTTTCTTTCATGAGAAGATGTTTAAAGATGCTTTTTACTCAGCATTTGAAAAATGAAAGGCTTCTGCTTCTGCATTTGGCTGAAATAGTCTTAAATGTGTTTTCCCTCCTGCAGCAGTCAACATTGTCAAAACATTTTGCAAAGTACATTTTAATAATATGGGTTAGGACCATCATTATATTAATTTAATTCTCTGTGTAGGTAAATTCGTAAGATGCTTCCACTTTGTCATAAAAGTTTTTCACAGTAAACATCATCTGTTTTCCCTGTGCAAAAAAAAAAAAGGAAAGAGATAATCTAGTCAATGAAAGGATAAATCCCTTGCGTGAAAATCATGAAAATATAGCTTGAACAGTCCTTCTCTCATGGTCCATCGTTTTATTTTATTTAATTTTCATTTAATTTTGTTTCGTTCTGTTTATATTTGTTCGGGGAGTGTTTTTGTAGTGTTAATCTGTGTAAGCCACATGCAGTTGAAAACTGCAACTCCCGAAAGGCTGTGATTAAAACATTATGGATGTGGCAAACCACAAATGCAAAAGGAAGTTTACATTTAGATTTTCTTCATAAAATATTTTATTCAAGTTTTGTAATACCTTGGTATCGTGGTCAGCATTGCCATAAAAATTCTGTGTTATATGGAATGATACAATCTGTGAAGCATTTCCCATTATGTAGACACCATGTCTTTAAATTATAGCAATTTCTTAAGATTTTAAAGCAAAATGAGCTCTTAGAAGTGTGATTAATAGCAGGGAATGAGGCTAACACTGGGTCATCAGTGGCACTCCATTACAAAAAAGGTTGGACTAATAAAAGCATCCATCTATTTGACCAATAAAGCATTTGAATGATATGCTTATAGTTTTTATCATAGCATAGTTACTTTGTACTGAATAAACTGTGATTTTACGTGCTGGAAAAGGAGCGTGGAACAGGCAGCGCGGCTGAGGTGAGAGCAGTTGCCTCAAGTAGGGAAATATCAGGACTTTTATGTGAAGCTTGATGTTTTCAGAAGCCTTCAGGTTGCGGTGTCTAAATTTTTGAAGCTGCTGTGAAATATCTAAATCCCCCGTGACCTGTGCCTGCCTGCCCACAGTCGTTCGGTGAGGCTGGCCCTCGCTGTCCTGCAGGGAGGGGAGAAAGGAGGGTATTGTGTGCAATCATTAATTCAGAGTTAAGTCCCCGGCAGCCCCAGACATCAGAAATACTCTGCTGCAGCACAGGAAATGGGGCAGCACTTCTGTTTTCCTGGTGTGCGGACGCCAACCCCGTCCTCGAGTCGCACCTTTCATCCTGCCTGCTATTATGCTGTCAACCTGATGTATTTAAAAAAAATAGGCGGTTGCCTGAACAATACTGCATTTGGGTTTTATTTAAATACCTGCCTTATTAGTAGGTTGTACTGATTTCATGGTTTTGAACCGGGTTTTTCTTACTACAACAAAAGGCTAAATATTTTCTGAAAAAGAAAACGGAGGTTCTTGGCCAGCTGTGGATGTCCAGGATTGTGCTGTGAAAAAAAGTACCAAATATTCTAAAACTTGTGAAAAAATGATGAGGGGGGAGGCTTCTGGCCATCATGCTGTTTGCACATGAAATGGCAAGGGAGGGGAGATTAGTGCCAGGGCCAGCTGTGACCTTGGGATCTTCATGGATTCGAAACAGGGATGATTTTCCTCAGTGTGTGGCAGTGGTGCTGGTGCTCATCAGTGGTGAACCAGGGAGGGGCCATGGAGCAGCTGGGAGAAGAAAGGACCCGTGGTATATATAGCCCACAACTACATCCTCTAACCCCACCCGACTAGTACAACATCTTAAAGGGCTTATTTTACATAGGAGAGGGATGAAGAGACTTCTGGAGGTCACACTCAGGGATTGTGTCGGGGAAGGAATGTAACCCAGAGCCCTGGATTAACCTTCACAGATAGGACCATCCGTCTTTTCTCCCTGTGCTTCAGATCTTTCCCAAAATCCACGTTCAGGATAGAGAAACTACAGAAACCTTCCCGGAGGAATGTTGCAATAGGCAACTTCTTGAGTGGTACAGGGATGAGAGATGGGGAAGGAAAAGCTTTCTGGAAGGTGGCAAACACAGGGAATTTTGGCATCCTGAGCACCTTGAGGACTAGTGTCACAGTGCCTTGGGGCCAAGAGAGGGATGTTGAGTGGGGGCTCGTTGGGGGCCAGAGGTTTTGCTTGTGAGAAGACATCCACAAGCCTTCTGACCCCCTTGGGTTAACAGAAAGGAGCTGGGATCTCTACAGAGATCAGAGAATGGTGATGGGAGGCAGAAGCAAAGGAGTTGAGGATGGGAGAGAGAAAGGAGGAGCTGGCACGGCCATGGGTGTATGTGTAAATCACACGTGTCCATGGTTGTGCCGGGCAGGTTCTGTTGTGTTCAAAGCTGTTGTTTTGCTTGTTTGTTCTAGGAGTGAAATGAAAATTTTGCACCCCACCTTTTGCAGTTGTTGGTTGTTGTTGTTTTTTTGGTTGATTTTTTTTTTTTTTTGAATGCAAATGGATCTTTCACATCAGTGGTTTGGCCGGTAAATCTTGTTTTGTGAAACACTTTCAAGTGTTTTCAACTCCTTTCTTTCCCCTTTATCAGAACAGATGCACAGCTCTCTATTTTTCCCCGCTGCCTGTTGTCTTGAGGTTGCACAGCCAGACTGCAAAGGCTTTCTTGTTTGTTGTTGTTGAAGGGGAGGAAAAAACCCTGGATCCACAGAAGAGTTAACAGGATTTCACTTGATCTGCTCGTTTATGCAATGAGTAATGCGAGGTTGGTAACAGCAAATTGTTGTTTATAAGCAAACATGGCACTGTGTAAACAAGAAGGCCTGGTCCCCAACTGGTTTGATTTCATGGTGGTCAGCAGCTGATGCATGTAACGTACAACCTTTCTGCTTCTCGAAATGTCAGAAGAATGACTATTTGTTTGTCTTGAGTTCTTCCCAGCTGTTTACTCTGTAATGCATTTGCCTCAACCTTGATTCCCTAAGAGTGGCCCCTTTCTCCTCCCTGCTCTGTTTACATTAGTCCTGCCCCGAGTGTCACCTATGAAATCTGTTGATTATTCCACCTGGTTAATGTTAAATTGCTCTTGCAAGATGATGTGTTTGTTCATAAACACAAATGCTGGGCCCCTTGTTTACTGTACCCATGGCAGCAATCAGTTATTAAACAAATATTGCTTTGTTTGCGGGTGTGAGCAGCAGTTTATCCTGCAAGGTCTGGAAAAAAACCTTTAAATGCTGGGATTTTGATAAAGGAGAAAAAGGGGAGCTTGTCCCTGGAATGTGGCTGAAACTCACTTTGGTTTGCTTTGCTTATCTTTAACTTGGGTGAAGGGGCTAGAAAGATTAGCAAGTTGTTTGGTTTTTCCAAGAGATTTCCTTAGTGTAATGATATCTATCCAGTTGTTTGCTTTTTTCAGAAGGGAGAGAGCACTCCTGCAAGACGACTAGCACAGCGGTAGACGGCTGATGGCTAGAAAATCCTGCATGGAGCAAACAAGGAGGTAGAAGGTCTAGGACAAAGATATAGGGCTATGAACCAGGTAATCACCCCAAAAGTACAGCCTTGCGTTCTATGTCAGCGTTTGGTCGGGGGCTTTTTGGTTTCCCTCTTTTCTCATGTTGGATTTTAATTGATGCATGTGCCCTCGATGGAGTTGGAAAAGGCAAAGCTTTCACTTTTATTTCTGAGGAGATCTGAGGAAAATGTGTTTTAGAAGCAGAGCCGTTTGAATGGAGAGAAAATACCAAATTTAAAAACGTGCTCTGTCGCTCCTCTTCCTGCAAGTGAGATGACAGAGCTGCTTTTCTTCTTTTTATAACTGGAAAACTGCGTTTACATCTGCTAATTTCTCTATGCTGCCTGTTTGTTCTTTGGTTTCTGGGAGTCCTAATTAGAGAGAGCCATCCTGGTAGTTGTTGCTTTTGGGTTGTTTTGAAAACGAACAAGAAAAACTCGCTCACACCATCTTTGTTTTTCAGAATTATTGTTTGTTATTGTTTCTGAAGGGGGATTGGATTTCAAATGCCAGAATTTCAAATGCCAGGCAGGACCTGTTATCACTAACAGTAAATTGTTAGGGCTATGCACACAAAAGGAGTAAACTGTCTTTGAGTGACCTTGAGAAAGAAATGTTAACTTGAAGGTGATGTCTATTCCTGTGTATGTGAATTTATTTGTTAAAATATGAAGGTGTTGTCTGTTCCTTTATACGTGAATTCATTTGTTAAAATATCTTGAATATATGTTTATAAAAAGCTTTTGAAGGATAAAATTTAATAATTGTCCTTCTCATCCCTTGGAAAAGCAAGCAACAAAATGTGCATAAAAATGTGATCTATTGTATTCCCTGGTTCACACCAGTGATCCAAACATACTGGTCGTTTGGGCTGCTGGAGCAGTGTCGGGGCTGGAGGGGAGCGGGAGGTACCTGGAGTGTGTAAGTGGACAAGCTGGTCGTTAATTGACTCGTGTTACTGCGATGAATCAAACCTTCACTGCCTTGGACTGAGTGAAAATAGTGAAGTGAAAATGGTATTGTGCAGAATTATTAGAGTTGCACCTGGCTTTGAGGTGGTTTTTGACTTTTGGAGCCTGCTAGACAGTTCAGATATGCTTTAATGGAGATGTGTGTGGAGGGTGGGAGTCTTAATTCATCTACAGCCAGCACTCGGTACAAAGTTTGGTATCATCTTGTTGCAGCAAAGCTGCTTCTGTCTGGCATAAACTGACTGTATTTACTAAATGCAACTTTGGTCTTTTATTTGGTTGAATGCTCACCTGTTTTTCTGCGAGACAGACTGCAGGAGTTTATGTTGCAAGCTCGGAGCAGTGTGCATACAAACAAATAAGTCATGTCTGTGAGAACAGCTCTGCAGTTTCTGTTCCTGTTCTGCTCAGAGCAGTGGGGAGCCCCGCGCGCTCTGTGATGCCCAGGCTGGGATGAGCAGGTGGGTACCTCCCTGGGGACACCAACCATGGGGCCAGCACCGAGGCAGCTCTGCAGCCTCTCTCACCGTGCTGCAGTTGAGTCCTTTCCTCTGGAGGAGTCCTTTCTCTAGTGCCATGGTGCTCGTGTCCATGCAGTAGCAGAGTCATGTGGCACAATGAATTACGGCTTCTGGTTGGCTTTGGGGGTTGGTTTTTTTTTTTTTCTGCTGCTCACCATTCCTTGCCTTCCAAATAAATGATGATCCCAGTGATGGTTAGGATGATTTCTGTCAAGCTCATGGCTGAAAGACAGCTCTCCCCGAGAGAGAGGAAGGAACCTCACTCTGCTGATGATGGTATGTAAATGATTACATCATATTTGCCAGTCGCTTGGAAGTGGCCCAGCTCTAGCAGCTATGGCATGAGGTTCATGCTGAATATGGATTTAATAGCTGTCAAGCTGAGAGGCATAGATTGAGATAGAGCTGGCTTTGCAAAGGGGGTTTGTTTATCCAAGGTGAGACTGGAAGTTACTTGTGTGCATGTGTAAAATTAAGGCAGAATGCAAAGATCTGGTGTGGGTAAAGTTGAGTTATCCATCCTCTGCCTAATACTTTGGGTCTTACATCATGGAAAGGAGCGAGACCTGTTGTCTTCACAGCTTGGTATGTTTTAGTGCTCTAGTTTTTCATAGGGACCAACTCCAGCTCTTTTGAGTTGAGCATATGGCAACCTTTTAATGTCTGTTTCAATTAATTCTTCTTGGATTTGCTTGATCTCTGTTGTTACTGTTTGTGGTCAGCAGCACGCTCAGCAGAGGAGATTTCCATAGGGTAACTGCACTGAATGGTGCTCTGAGACGTTTAAGTTGTTTGACCATGATTTCACAATAAGTCAGTGTGGCACAAGTGGGATTAGGCTCCTGATTCTCCTTCCCTTCTCCTCACCACAGCTGTCTTAAATTTCAGCTCCTGCAGAGCATCAGTCAGCCTTTCACTGAGATGCCTCCAAATGATTTCAGGTTGCTGTGGCCCTGGCAATACATGCTGGTGCTGGAAAGAAGGAACCCAGGCCACACTCACCAACAGTGAAAAACGTGCCATTGTATATAGTTAAACAAAGTTGTGGCAGCCTGCATCTAGACAGGAATGGGTGAAGCTGCTGTTTAGGAGACTGGGGAGTGGCAAGTGGACTTAAACCCTGCTAATAAACCAGGCTGGTCACCATCATGACCCACAGGGAGGAGGGAAGGTAACTCATGTCCTTCTCCCATTGGCCAAGGTGATGTGCTCAAGCACTTTGGGAAAGCACTGGCTCATCACTCACTAAATTTAGTTACAGCCTCACACTTTTATCCTCCTTGACCATTTCTTACCTCTCTCTGCATCATCAAGTAGCTCTACCCCAGCACTGGGAGGGCAAGTAGCCCTGTGTAAAACAGGTGCCAAGGCTGTGGATCAGCCCTCAGGGATGCTCCAAGAACAGTGTGATTTGTTTCCTTTCCCCAGGGAGGCTCGGCACATCACCTCTGCGATGTGCTCAACCTCCGCTGACCCACGGCCTGGGACGAATCCAGCCGAGGTGAGAGTGTCAGGGCTGTGCCTGTGTCAAGAGGCAGAGCCAAGGGTGCGCTTTGGGTAATCCTGTTTCCTCTGGACCCTTTATTTCCTAAGCACTAAATGAAATTTCAGATTTTAGATACGTCTAGACATATACAGTGCACGATAAAGTTGATAATACATTAATCATTTTTAACAACAGGTAATATGCATAATTTATGGTGTTACAGTGCTATCTTTTTTGATATTTATGATGGATAATGCTCAGTTTTTGCCCTCATATTACTGCTTTAAATTATACCACAAGAAAATTAATGAGAAAGTAGATTTATGGGTTTCATTTGTTTGTCAATTCGGAAATTAATTGGGTGTTAATTTTAGCCGTCCCTCATCAGACCAGGTCTTTAGTATGTGTGCATTACTTTGCATTCATTGAAGCCTACCTCCCATTTACTGTGGGTCACTAGCTTTGCATACATTAAAATAGCCCTCAGGCTCATTCTCTTGATTACTTTTTGAACTGCCATGCATTAGAAAATTTACGCCTTTCTGTTATAATTATGAAAATTCTCTATTGGAAGATGGTGCTTGCATAACAGTAAGTGTACAGTCGTGCTCAGCGACGTAAGATCATATAACAAATCCCAGTACGTTTTTGTTCTAATCCTAGAAAATAGCACTCTCGACAATCTTTGTTGTGCGAGTTTCATCCTTTGAAATTTCAAGGATCCATTTTAATGCATTGAATTACCTCTTTAAGCTGAGGAAATATCAAAGGATTTCACCTCGTCGCTGTCTCTTTGTTTCCTCTTTCCACACATCCCGTGCGTGTTCCTCCCTTGCCTTGCTCCAGGTTTGCCTCTCCTCCTCCAAACGCCGCTGTCAGACGTGACTCAGCATCGCTTTTCAGGACAGCCGAGCCTGATTCGCTCTGTTCCTTACTATTTTGGTTGATTCTTAAATATGATCCTTAATTGCACTTTGAATCCCCTTCGCCTTTCTCCTACTCGTGCACAATTCAGCAACCACCAGTAGTGTGTAGGCGAGTGGCCTTCAAAGGGGTAAGCATGAAGTTTTATCCAAAAAGTACCCTAATGTACTGACAGTTGATCTATAGTTAGTTAGTACATAATTATACCTAAAATACACCCTGTCAGCAGGATAAATGACGGCTACTGAAAACTCTAAAAGCATGACGGGTGTTCACCCATCTGCAATGACGAGAGCGGAGGGGTTTGTAAGTTGAGAAAGGCTGGTGAGTTCAGCATGATCTGATATACTTAAATCGTGCCATATGTTGGGATGGCTCTTTCTAATAGTCGTGCTAACCACAAACACCGGCAGGGAGAAGTCATCTGGTCCACCTGGCTAGTTTGGACTCCCCTCCCCGGCGTTCTTTCTGCGCTTAGCATGGTGGCAGCCCTTGAGCTGCTCGTGTGAAGCTGGCTGATTCACAGTTAATTGTGACATGGTGTAATTTAGTAAATGAGCAGCTGAACATCTGTACGCCTTCCCCCATGGCACATCAAAGCCTTACCTTACACAAGGCTTTTAATTTCCACTGGTGAATCCTTTTTCTTTTACTGAACTCATGGATGGCGGGATGGTGCTGCTGGCTGCCTCGCCGACCTAGGCACGGGGTGTCAGCTGGAGGAGATGGGTGTTTCAGCATCGCCTGGGGGACATGAAAACATGTTCCTGGAAAAATTCAGAAGTGGTGGCAGGATGCGGAGCCTGAGGTGCTTTCCCCAGCAGGGCACTTGCTCCAGAGATACCGGGACTAAAAGAGACCACCTGTGAGCTGGGCAGGGGTCTCCTGGCAAAGGTGGTGGTCCTTCTTGCTGATCCCAAGCAGTGGTGGGAGTGCCAGGCTGGTCCTGTAGTACCTTTGTCCCTGTGCTGGGGGCAAGCAGCAGCTTTGCTTGTGCTCTGTGTTGCCTTGCTGGTCACGCTCTGGAGCGCACTTCATTTTCAAGAGGTAAAATCCTGTCTTTGCAGTGTTGTGTTGTTGTGGAATGCTTCCAAACATTGCTTGTTTGGTGTTTTATTTTGTTTCTAGGGTTTTTTGGTTGTTTGGTTGGTTAGTTGAATTTTTTTGGTTTTTTGTTTGGTTTTTTTTTTTAATTGCACAGAGAAGTGCTCTAAAGTTAGTCCTGAACCTGTTTTGGGGAACTGCTTGTAACAAATATGTAAAACATTTAATTATAGACCATGCACGTATAGATGCTATGCCTGCCTGAGAAGTTCAGGCTAGATTTTGTGATTTGATTGCTCCCTTAAAACTGGTTTTACCATTAGGTCTTCTGCCTATAAATGTAGAAATACATTTTATAAATCTGTGTTGTGTTTAATTTACATGTCCTTTCATGGCTGGACCAAGTTCTTTAAGGGCATTTATTCTGCTTCATATAAATAATTGATCAGCCAAGTTAATTTACTTCTGCCTGACTTGGTCAACCTTAATTAACTGCCCTGGAATAAAGACTGAACTTTTTGTTACCTCAAAATCTTTCACAAATGTGGCAAAGAAGTGTTGTTTTATGACAACATTTTTGCTCTAGCACTGGTCCCAGGGGACAGAAATGCTGAATGATCTTTATGTGTGTGTATATATATATATTTGTAAACACCTCCAAATACTAAGAGCTGAAATAAAATCATCAGCCTCGGAAGAAACTTTGAAACACGCCAGCTACATTGTGAATCTGTAGTGGGTTGAGTCTGCAAGCATATTAAAACAGATATTAAGGCCCAGAAGACCCTGGGGACAGTGTTTTAAAGGTGATGAGATGCTTAAAGATATAGATTGGTGCTTATTCAGGAGTCTTAAAATTGTCTCACCAGATGCCTCCGTGTATGGTGAGACATCTAAAGACATCTGAGTATCAGTCCCTTAGTCCTTCAGACTTGCAGTGGGTCCTCATTCTGACAGGTGCTTCAGTCAGTAAATCCTCCCTCATGCTGACATTAAACAATGCTACTTAGTCTTTAGAAACTGTACTGGTAGAAGAATTGCAGAAATGGCACACTTCAGCGCCCACCTCCTGCCTACTGATCTCCATGCTGAACCTCGCTCATCTTAATAGTCCAGTGGAGCTGAGATGTGTATCTGCAGCATCTGGTCTTTGCAGTGTTGTGGACTTTATGGACTTGGATTTAGTGGATTAGCACAGAACCTTTTCAAAATTAGGATTTCTTTAGGTTCTGTTTTTAATTCTAAAAACATCAGCGTTGGAATACTGAGATAATTTTGATTCAGACAAAGTTAACATCTGACCTATGTTTTCTCAGTTTTGACCATGCCCTTAAGAAATTGGGTGTCACTTGCTTCTGTCGAAGTCATGTGGAAGATGATTAGGTGTTGTCCTCCTGTTGACAGAGTGCCATCCTTTGGTTCCTCTCCTCTGAAATTTTATTCCATTACCTTGAATGTAACATATTCACCAAGGAGATGGGCCCAGCTGTAGGGCTTTGACTTTGTGTTTGACTGTACATCAAAGCTAGAAAAGGTTTTGTGCAGGTTAAATTGGGAATCTCAAGAAACTGACCACTCTTTGGAAATTTTTAAACCAAGCTGACAGTAAGTCACATCAGACCAGTTCTTTTATTATGTGCTCCCTGATTTCAGGATAAAGTTTTACAAGCTGTTGTTCATACTGCAGCTTAGCTTTGGTCCCTTTGTATGGGAAAAAAACATCTTGTGTCTTTTTTAATAATTCAGAGTCTTTCTGTATCCCTCATAACATGAAATACCATAGAATTTAGAGAGAGAGAGAAGAAAAAGATACTTAACACTGGTAAGAACCCACATATTTTAAGCTTTAAAATGATATTTTCCTTTGCAGAATTGATAGGAGGATTATTCTGCCTTCTACAACATGTGAATTGGACGTGCTCTTTTGACATTAAATTTCTTCAGTCAGAACATGGTCTCCTGCCTGTCACGGAAGCATTTGTAGGGTACTGTATTTCCTATAATAAATGGTTATGCATAACAGCTTCTCCAGCACTATTTTGGTTATTTAGGGTTGTATTTAGAGCAGAATCACAGTTTATGATACTAGACCTGGAGCTTCAGTTCAGTTCCCACAGAACAATCATGTTGCATCAAGTCAACCTTGCTTTGCTTTTTTCTTTCACGATTTTGAATGACAAACTTCAGTAATAGGCTCCTGTAAGGCCGTCTCCGCTGTGCTGGGAAAGAGACAATTATCTGAGCCATCCTCGGTGTACGATCACCTCAGCTCATTTAGGTGTGCTCAGAAAGACAAATAATAATCATTCTTGCAGAAAGCTCTCGCAGGTTGATTTTCATGACATGACACTTAATGATCAAACCAAACTGTGATTATTTATGTCAACTCACATTTGACTGCAGGGAAGGAATAAACAGTTTTATCTTTTCCCCTTGAAATTTCTGTCTCCTATCAGAGGTATTTTAGCAAAGGGCTTGTGTTTTTGTACACGCATCCAGCTGAAGTTATGTGGAAGTTGACCACTTGTAAATGGTTGTTTTTAAGGCAAAATTTGCTCACAGATGCTCACTTCTGCATGTAAAATTATGTTTTGCAAGTTCAAACGTGGTCTCTTGGCAAACTCAGTTTCCAGCCTTATTTCTTTGGTAGCTGCTGCTCTGAAGGGTGGTCACAACCAGTGGAGGGGCTGGGGCCAGCCCTGTGCAGCTGCTAAAATAGGGCATGAAATTTGTCATGGAAAAGGTTTTCAGGAACTATGATCTTTTTGTGACCAAATACAATAAATAATCCATCTTTTTCTTAGTCCTATTGGTAGGAAAAATGGTAGCAATTTCTACTGGTTTTCTTTCTTTTCAGGAACATTTTTGCAGTTCTAGAGACAGTAAATAATTTCTGGACCAGTTTGGTTGTGAATTATTTTCTCTGTCCTGGAGATATTTTGCTCAGAAGGGCAAGCCAAACAGTTGTGATCAGGCAGTGATGGATCTGCTCCTCAGTGGTGCACATTCTTCTTGCTGCTGTCAGAAGCACCTCGGAGCCTTGCAGGTGCTTTCTCTGACTCTCCTGGTAGTTTATCCACGTTCTTGCTTCCAGTTTGTTGCATCAGAAGTGTTGGAAAATGAGATGTACTTCTTTACTGTTCTGGCACATTGGTTTTAGCATCTCTCACAGGGTCTGCTGGAGGCATCTTCCACCAGTTCTTTAGCGTGTCCTTCCTCTGTTGGCTTTGGTCTATGAGGTGGGCACATGCACCCACCATAATTGTGGTGCATCAAGACAGTCAAAGACATGAGTCTCTGGGTTTAACCTGCTAACCAGTCTTTCCTGGTGGTCATCCTTCTCCTCATCTGCCTGCTGAGATAAATTAGCATAATGCTCCATTTTCTCTAGTTGAGACTTGACCTCAAATTTGGGTGGAAACTGAAAATTATTACATCAGTTCTTTCTTCTTGATTTATCTCTGGTTAAAAGAGGTATGTCCTTTTTAGTAGTGTAGCATATAAAAATTGCATGGTATACCCTTGAGTGACTTGAGAGCTGTCTGGAGACTCTCACTCCTCTCTCTTCTTCAGAAGCAGCCTGTGCCATGCGGTGGCTGCCTGGTGTATGGTGTATAATCCAGCCTTGCCTGTTAGATGTAAACACTTATTTAGACCTTACCATGCTTGTGGGCTTTTCTTACAGTGCTGAAAATGAAAACCACACCATGTTCAGTCTGTGTTGGAGCAGGATCATGTTAAAACCCAAAAGCATTTCCTAGTGGTGTTGGGAAAGCTGTAGGTTTGTTTAGATCTTTGGGGCTTTTACAGGGGAGTTGACAGAAGCTTTATAATGAGCCCCTGAGCCCTTTTGTCCCCTGGCATAATTCGAAGATTTAGCAAAACAGATTGAAAGAAGCTTCCATGGACCAGCTGAAATTTATTTAAATGTAATCAAAATGTCTGAATCTGTCCTACTCCCGCCCATGTGCTTGGGCGGCCCTCAGCGTGAATATATCCCGTCATGATTGGAGCAGGGTCTGGTTAATGAGTGGTTTGTCCTCCTTGGACATGAGTGGGCAAGGAGTGCTAACCCACTGCTTTCTCTTGCCCTTTCCAATTGGTGTTTTCCCTTACATATTGGAAGGGAAGGGATCTTCCTTCTTTTTTTTGATTTGGGGTAGTTACTGAATTCAAACAGGTTCTTCCTTGAATATAAAGCACCTTACTTTAAGGTAAACTATCCTGCACAGAGGCATTTGCCTCACGTGTGCACATGGTGAGTTAGTGTGGAGTAGGAAGAGTGCTTGGGACACTCAGCATGGCTTTCCATACCCCATCTCACCTGGATAAGGGTGAGAGGAGGAGCACAAAGGGAGGGAGGGATGTGCTGGTGGACAGGTTAGTGGCATGTAAACCCTGGAACGTGTCGCTTTGCAGGTGGAAATACTTATAAGACAACTCATCATAAAATCTCCAAGGTAGCACTTTGCATACGTGCTTTGTTTGGGGGGGGGGGGTCTTGTGCACAAATGCTGATGTTAGTTCCTGAAAATGTGTGAATCCCAGGAGTTCTGGGGTAAGGAAGTGGGGGCTTGTCCTCATCCTTGCTGTGGGGCTTGTGACCCACTGACTGTTGATGAGCACAGAGTGTAAAGCACCCAGGGACAGGCATCCACCAAGAGTCAGTGGAGAGGGCTGGCTGTGATGCTCTGTCACTGCTAAGATTATGTTCAGCCAGATAACACAGGAGGCTCCTCTCTGTAGTGCCACAGAGCATCCAAATTCAGACCAAATCCATAGCCAAAAATTTGGCCAGCGAGACTAATTCTGTGAGCAGTTGTAGCAGTTTTCCCCAAATGAAAACTGATGATGTCCAGCACATCCCAGACTCAGCCTGAATTGCTTCAGAGTAATAAAAGGTGCTAGTTTGGCACTGTCATGGTGTGAATGGAAACCAAATCAGTGAGTGCTCTGCTTCACCTCCGTGCCCCTACACAGCGTATATCACGTTTTTGATATTGTCCATCATAGGTTTCCAAGAGTGACTCATCGCTTTCAAAGGAAAGCATCCAGATGTAACTAGAGAAATTTAATTATGGATTCTGTGTGTTCGTTCAAAAATATTTTTTTTCTCTAAGGGAAAAAAGATGTTGAGCAAATAATACTATATTTAGAAGAGAACTAACTTACTAAAATTATAGCTGTACCAACGGATAAATAAACATAAACTAGTAGCATGAACCATTAATGAAAGATAAATCGTATGAAGGAAAATGACATATGTTTACAGTTTTGGCAGGATTTAAAACAGGGCATGTCTCCTTATATACAGCAACTGTTTTAACAGCTGCTTTTTTTTTTTTTTTTTTTTTTTCCCCCCCCTTCCCCTAAATTATTTCAGGTTTTTGAGTCATGATGCAAGAATCTGGGACTGAGACAAAAAGTAACGGTTCAGCCATTCAGAATGGAGCGAGCGGTGGCAACCATTTACTAGAGTGCAGCCTGCGGGAAGTGAGATCAAACGGCGAGACACCTTCCGTTGAAATTGGGGCTGCAGATATAGCACATCTTCAGCAACAGCAGGTACTGTAAGATGCATTGCAAGTTTCCTACCTACAGAAAAAGCATGAAGCATTTAACCCCCACTCCCAAACCTTTGCCAGGCAGACGATGCTCTCAGGACTTGCCTGTGATGTTCTGCGCGTTTTTTCGTCCGTAGGGGGTTGCGGTTCTTAATGTAAAGGGAAAGGTTGGACTTCTCTTCCAGGACTCCTTTTTAATCATTCCCTGGAAACACCCAAAGATCAGGGCTTGCTTCCATTGCCTGAATGTGTTGAGTCTGGTGGCAGTGATTGGGTGAACTGCTGTATACAAATAACTGGTTTCCAAAATATGTCGCTGGGTGGAAAATGCACTAACGTTAGGTTTTGTTTTTGCAACAGATTTTAATATAACCTAGCAACCTCTATCAACAGAATGTTTTCTATTAGTGAGAAAGGCCGTGGAGGTATCTGCTGTGCAGAATGTCAGAGTAAATAAATAAATACATCCCATGTCAGTGCTCCTCAACTCAGAAGAATCACAACCAAATTGTGCGTTTTGCCTTCGTATTTTAATTAGTGTATTTTCTGGGAAGTGACCAAGTTCACAAGTGTAAATTAGCTGCATAATACGTTTTGGCTTTTTCTTTTCCCTGATAAAATTCTGAAGCCCTCTGAGGAAATTTTACACCAAAGTGCTGGGCATGTATCATTAATGTGTTTGGGAACAAAGACTGCAGCAGAGCCATGGTGAATACACTCACGCCTAACCCTCAGTTTCTCTAATGCAATAAGGATTCTTAAAACCCTTTAAATAAGCAATTGGCAGCTGGTTAAGACTCCCCTAAGTGTACAGTGATCTTTTTAGCAGGTTGTTGTGGAGAAGAAAAAACCTGTGCTCAAAACAAAGCAGAAGGAAGGCTTGGGGAGGAGCGTGGCACCCCATTTGCCAACCTAAGACAGAAAGCTGCCATAATTAAACAAGTCAGAAAAATGGATGATACTAAATGCACAGACTTTGGTTGTTTCAATCATTTTCATCCTACAGGTTTTTACTTGAAGTGAGAATACCATCAGTGAGAAAATCACAGCCATGCTGAATTCATTACTGCAGTAGTCACACAAAACCACGGATAAAATTTCAATAACTGCAGGCCACAGTTGAGTAAACAGTTGCACTGAAACTTAATTCCTGTTGACTTTTCCCTCATTCTTTGCCAGGGGCACATTCTGATTCGTAGTGCAAAGACAACAGGGGTTACAGCTTTGATTAATATAGGACAGTATAAGAGGAGTGGAACAGTAAAATGTGTTCAACACAAAGGTCTTGTCTTAAAAAGGCTTCATATCAAAATGAGTTAATTACACTGCGTTTTCCATAGGAGCACTATGGAATTTTCCAGTGCTGCCTTGTGCAGAGAGAAACGGGGAGGGGGGATCGTGCAGACATGTGCACACTGTGGGCCAGAATGGCTCAGACCTCTGCTCCTACCACCAGTTACTAACCCTGTGCCAGGGCTTCTCCGTAGCCATCCAGAGGGCTCCTGCTGCCTCAGAGAACGTCGTCATCTCGTGTGTAATGGGTTGTGTCATTCAATAGCCGCCCATTCGATCGGTTAAGGAGTGGCACCCATTCATTCCTCATTTCACTGGTCCTCCAACCCTCCCCAAGCCGTGCCCAGCCAGCCCAGTGAGAGCAGAGCTATGGCTGGGGATGGGATTGCCAGGCTTGGGATTGCTTTCACGCAGCTCAGATTTTAGCTTGGGAGTTTATTTATCCTCTGCCAGTACAGTAAATGTGTTTGGGGATCTTGCTTTTCTCCAAGTTCTTAAAAGACCTTTATGTTCTGTGTTTGAATTCTGCTGTTAATTGGTTGTGATGACTAACTTCTCCATGGAGTTTATCTTTTATGAAGCAAGTTGATGGCAAAGTTTAAAGCAGGTATTAGAAATTAAAAAACAACCAGCAAACCCAAACCTGATAACAATAAAAGGGTAATCAGAGCTAGCATAAAAATATCAATCTTGGTGTTTGGAAAATATTTTTAAACGCTGAAAAGAAGAAAACCCCGTTGTTTTCAGACAGCTAATGCAAGCATTTACAGATACACATACAACATGGAGCATAATGTTTAGATGTTTCTCCGTATACAACATATGCTCTCAGGTCACTTAACAGAATGCGTTCTACAAAACGCTTCTTCAATACAAATGAATGAGTTCTGAATTAAACAGCTATTTCTTAAGAGCATTTCATTCAAATCTTTTCATTTTGCCACCTGGCACTTGTTTTGTCTGAAAAAAAAAAAAAAATTAAATTGGTGGGTAGTTTGAGCTTTGCTACCGCGATTAGTTTTGTATTCCCGTGATGAGAGTGGCAGAACAGCGAAACCTGGACATAGAGTGGCTTGTGAAAGCATCTGTGCTGAATTTCAGGTCACATTCTTTGTGAAATTTATGCATTTACAAGGACTAATAGCTTTGTTAATATGAGAGAAGAAAACAGAAATGGTTCAGGTTTTTTTTTAGGAAGTTTTAATGAGTTTGCAAACTTGTAAATATTTTACTCTGGAAAAAATACGGAGTACCACAGATGTTCATATGTTTGCAGGAGCAGTGTACGGTGTGATCACTCTCATTGTAAGTGCAGGGAGGACTTGTAGGACAAGTTTTACGCTTCCCATGTCATGTTAGGGTGATTCTGCCATGCAAGGAGACAGAGAGTGATGTGATGCTCAATTATTTTAGCATTAGCAATCTCGTAAAATGTACTGTTAAGCTGGGAGTAGCAAACGTGGGGATGAGTTCTGCTATGTGTAATAAAGCCAAATAGCTCCAACTGATGTTTATATTTGTAATCGTGAAGTAAGAGCCAAAGCAATACAAGTGACTCTTCAGGGACAGTATATCTATGAAAGAGTTGGGTAAAAATGCAAATACATAGAGGAGAAGTCGCCCCCGGAACCAAACTATAAGGGAAGGAAGACCTTTTCCCTCAGTGTTTTGGCACCTGCTGAGAGTGGGAGAGGTGGCCTTCCCACTGCTGCTGATTCCACAGGTGCAGGAGGTCAGCATCTCATGGGAATGGTTGTCAGGATGAGGTAGAATGGATAGGGTTTTGGTGACCTCCTTATAAAGCCTCGAGTCAGAGTGAAGGTTGCCTGGGTCGTTGGACTTCCTAAAAGAGATTGGAGTGGGCATTTGGCATGGGATAAGGCAGCGGGGCTCGGGAGATTCCTCCTAAGCTTCCCACAGAGACAGAACCAAGGGATGGGTCAAAAAACCTGAGAACAGGATACCAGGCAGTCTGGCAACATCTCTTGGCTCTGAGGCATCATCAGAGGCATCTGGGAGGTGCAAAATGAGTGTCAAAGTGATCCACAAGCAGAAGGTCAAGCTGGGCAAGGGAAGCTTGGGCAGAAGGTATGTAATGATGGGGTGACTCTTCCCTACCAAGCAGTAAAAAATAAAGACTCATGGGGACAAACTGCCTTTTAATGTACATGATCACAGCTGTAGTTGCTTCAGTGGTTTCTGACGTCTACTCAAATAGAAGGTTTGATGCCTCAGCCAGTTCTTTTTTTTTTTTAACTTTTTTTTTTTTAAGCTTATAAAATAAATATTATTTATTGCGTTTTATTTTTATCCTCAGGACTATTCATTAAAGTGTTCTTCGCGTTATTAGCAGCGAAACAAGACTATGAATTGAACAAAGAGAATGATTACAAAGTTGAATCCTGATGTATAGCAGCAAGACACCAAGCGCTGTGTTGCGCGGTGGCAGAAATACAAACCTCTCCACATCAATAGCAAGATCCACTTTGATACCGTAACTTCAAGTACTGCCCCATGAGTATAAAACTCAGTATCTTTGTCTAATCCAGAATGCTTTTGAACTTTGAGGAGGTATGACTTTAATAGTAATTTGTTGACAGATTAGCTGCAGAGATTGCAAAGGGTTTATTTTGCAGAACTGGCAGGCTCGTATCAGTGTTCTCTTAAGGAAAAAAAACACACACTGCTGTTTTGCAATTGCTTGCATTTATTGACAACCTGCGCTGAGCAGGCAGAATTGGAATGTTTGGGTAATGTAAACCTATAGCTTGTCTGATGGAGCCTGGTGTACTTTTAGGTAGTGCATAGATTGCTTGATAAAAAGGGTTACAAGGTGACTGTGTTTATGACAAACTGAAGTAGCAACACAAACGCAACTGGTACATGGAGAAAGAAGGAGGAGGTTTATATAAAGAATTGTGGGGAAGTTTCTTTTCTTCACTTTGTCTTCGAGCTGAACTATACTGTAATTATGAAGTGTCACTTCAAGCTTTCTGAAGAATTAAGATAAATACTAGTTTTGCCATGTGTCCACAAAGTGAGGAAAGAAAGGGGTTTTCCTTGAAAAAAATTGGTGGCATTATATCCTGTTTGGTACTTCTATTCCAGTAAATGTATACAAATGAAAAATACAGTTTTCTTCACATATAAAGGAATGTTTGATAGACAAAAGAAATTTTAACTAGATTCTGGTGTTGGTTCCCAAGTCAGTGACTGAAATTGGGGTATTTGTGGTATCAGTGTGAAGATGCCACTCTTGGGCCCTTTAGCAGTAGCTGTTTCATGAAATGTTGAGGTGTGAAGCATTAGATTGAGGGAAGAGAACTCCAGAGGGAATATGTGGGTTCTTCAAATGGTGTTCATGTTCAAAGACAAGGGGAATGTACAAGAAATGGGGGATTCGTTGTATTATTGAGAGGCTACTTTAATTGGGCAGATTAAAAATATTTGACTAGAAAGAAATCTGAATATATCCCAGTGTAAATGAAAGTAAATTTTTTTTTTTTTTTCTACATCAGTGAGTTTTTTCTTATTTCTGAAATGTATGAGGAGAGGTTACAAACCGCATCAGGAGTTTTACAATCCCATTGATCACGATGTGGACTTACCTCTGTAGAGCAAAACTGCTAAATTAGATCCAAGATAAAGTCTTTGTTTCATATTGACATAACTGGGTTAGACCAAAATTGTTTGTTAAGACTTTGAGGGAGCGTCTGTGTTGAGTCATTTCGTCCGAAGAGACATAAAGCCTAATTATTAAACTGCTGTTGCTATTGAAGGAGCCATTTTAAAGTATAGATTAAACTCCATGCAGGCTACTGGATTGTGTCTGATTTTGTATTGTAGTACCCTGATAATTGAAGATTACAACATGGTGAAAAGATGACTGCCTTTGTAGAGCTTGTGCTGGTTCATCAGAGAATGTGAAAAACAACTTTATGCTCTTGGTAACTCCTGTGTTTTTATCATTCAGACTTTTCCCCCAAGTTCTCCCATCTCCCAACATTGAACGGAAGGTGACATGATGTCTTTTTAGTCATTCAAATCTAATAACTTTTAATCTGAAGGTTAAGTAGTGAGATATAAACTAAGAGACGATAATATCAATTTTATGTTCACTGAAGGGCACAATATACCTCTTTCTAGTAGAGGGAAAATTGTGCGTAAAATGTCTTTTGCTTTTCAATGGAAAAGCTGTGGCTCTGAGAGCTTAGGAATGAAGCAGCGCTGGAAAAATTAAATAAGTTTTAACATAGGCTGGATACCTTGCCTAGATTTTAGAATCAATGATTTTTTTCCCTAATAATTCAATTTTTAGATCCCTTGTCAATGAACCATGCTGAGAACATTCACACAGCGTTCTGTATCCTCACTATTACTAATGTCTTTGTTATAACTACTTATTGACATCAACAAGCCTTAAATTTTCTCTAACTGTTGAAGGGTAAGGGGAAACTATTACTTAGTTGCACTTACTGAGATTATTGTTTTCTCTTTGTCTTGGTTTTGTTTTATTTTGCTTCTGAGGTCTTTGATAAATAACTGCATAAACCCGAGTCCTCAGAGGACCTTGACATTGGCACCCAGAGCTCTGCAGTTGTGTGTGCAGGTGCAAGCATGGACATGCAGAAGCTGGGTCATTAGACATGGAACCACCTGGATTATGTGCACATCCAAATCCAGAAGTCCTCTCCAGGCTGTGGATACCTCTTTCTGCATTTATTTATTTATTTATTTATTAACAATAGCTGCTTTTACTTCTCCAGCTAAATTAAGATCGTGCAGTAATCGTTTAGGTTTCTGTGGGCTCTTTGAAGAGATGTAGCTTCTGAAATATGTTTGCTGGGTTGTTTTTTAGCCTTGCATCTCCTGTGAAAATTCAGCAGTGGTATGTTTGTTCCCAGCTGTTTTCGTAGGTGTGCACCCTCCCCTTATATTTGCCTATGCTTACTCATAAGCAATGAAGTTACACATTCAGGAGTGCTGTTTAGGGAAAGTCCGCAAAGGAATGCTTTAAAGCTGTTACCCAGCACGTGTATACACTGGGAAAGGCATTCAGTAAGCATCAGATATGAATTAAAAGTCTATTTCAAGTGATTGGTGTTATTAAAATTATTAGAGGCTGTTCCTCCTCCAGTGATCTTCATGTTTTAAGGGTTTTCTAATAAGTGGTGCAACCACTTATTTTTAGCAAATATATATATATATATATAACTTAAAATGGTAGTGTGCCTGTGAAGGTGTAAAGCAGCCTTTAATTCACGTGGAACTGTTCCTCATCGAGGCTTTTAGCACTGCAAGATGCTTAAGCATGTGCCTAAATGTAAGTGCATGACTAGTCTGATTAAGGTCACTGGTATGTCTCATGCCTGCAAAATTAGGAATGTGCTTAAGTACCCTGCTGAATTAAGGCTTAAGTAATTTCACACTAATAAGAAGTTGCATGGATTGCTGATATTTTAGAAGTAATTTAACTTTATTTGGAGATGCGCTGCATGTAGGGAGGTTGTTTGGCAGTGTCTTAGGACCAGCAGCGGAATTGCAGAGGTTTTCAGTAGCCCTTGATTTCAGTGGAGTTTTGTCTGACTTTAAAACGTTTAAATAAGAGCAGAATCAAATGCCATGGTTTTCTGCGTTATGCTCCTTCTCCTGTGGAGCTCCACTGGGTATCCCAGCAAGTGAGAAGAATATTAACAGTACTGTTGTAATTTATAACAGTAATGTTGTAAATAAAGATTGAGATATGAAGTAAAAATGCAGAAATCATGAATACTCTTTGTGAGTTTATTTAACTGTATAGCACCCCATTAATTAAAAAAAAATTAACAGAAGGTATTTTTTGAAGGCTTAGTGTAAACAGTGATATTATATAATGACAGTTTTTTAGGACAGTGTTGCTTGTTTCGTAGCTGCATTCTGTATTTTGGTAGCTGTGCTCCCTGCGTTTACAAAACATAAACTGTATTTGCAACCTGTTTTAAATAGTGCAAATCTCTCTTTTTTTTTTTTCCCCCCCTATAAAATCTTTAGATTGTGTCTGTGAAGTGTATAGTCTCAAACATCTCTGAAGCCTGGGGCAAGTGCCAGCTTTATTACAAGTTGGGCTTTTCAATTTATTTTTAATCACATTTCTTCTTTTTCTTTTAGGGGTTTTTCTTTTTTCTTTTTTTTTTTTTCCTTCTTGGCTACTGAAAGTAGCTCTGGTAAAGTGAAGGTTGGGGAGAGTTGGGCTATTTAATCTCTCTGACAACGTGTTTTAAAACTCATCAGTGCAATTCTCCCCTTTGCCCCAAGCTCTCACGGTGTGTTCCCAGGCAAACCAAGGAGAAGGATGCAAGAAATGGATATAATTCCTTGTGTTCTGTGTGCTGACCTAATCCTGATTCTCATTTAATGACCCCAGGATTGAGGACTGGGATGGCTGCAGACAGAAACATCGCTGGGCACGCGGCTGCATGCCTGGAGATGGCTCGTTTTTGCTTGGTAGAGCACTGGAGTCCCAAGTTTGGGTGACCTCTTTTGATCAAGCTTCAAGGCTGAACTAATTCTTATAAGCATGTTTGGGGCCTTCTTACCTTATTTAATAAAACAAGCAAGTTTTTGAAAGGATTTTTTTCTTTTCTAGCAAGAGGCATCGTTATCAAGGGGCACGACACAAATGTTTCAAATTTGGAGATGCAGAGCAAGGTCACAGTTTGCCTCCACAGAATCTGAAGTAATCAGGATTTTATTTCAGATAAAACCTCTGGGGCTGATACTTAAAAAACACAACTTTTAACTGGCATTACGCAATTTGCTATGGGTCGCTTAGCCAAATATTTGTGTATGGGTCTTTTTTTTCCCCCTTTTTTTTTTTCCAGAAAGACTTTCCAAAGTTCAGGTGAGATTTCAGGCTTTAACAAACTCTACCTGGAAATTAAGTGCAGAAAGGGGGGGGAGTTGTGGATCTTGTCTGTTTGAGTTAGAGTGATCACAAGCCAAAGGAATGTGGTTGCTGTTGACATGCTCAAATCAAGTTTTCCTTAAATTTTCCTTGTTATTATCACCGATACTGAAAAACTTCTGCCAGGAAAGAACTGCAACACTAGCGAAATGTTGTAAGACCACTGTCTGACATCCTTTTTAACTCCTTTTTCCAGTAATTGGTGAGATATGTGCTGAAATAGGGGTAGGGTCCCCAGCTGTTTCCAGGGGCTGTGTGGGCAGAGGGTGGATCTTCCCTAGAACCTTCTGCCATCCTTAATCAGCAGCAGACCCACAACTCCGGAGGGATTGGCTGCTCTCTCACGGATGAAGCTCGAGCATTTGTGTTTTTAAACCATCATCTTTTTGTATTTCTATTTCCACATAATTAAGTGATTCACTGAAGGAGAAAGGTCAGGCAGGCACAGGGAAGGAGAATGGAACTTGTTATGAAGTAGTGGGGCCCAGCATCTTGCAGGAAAAATTAGGAATGGGATGGGGTATAGTTTTCCTCGTGGATGTGAAAGCATTTGGGGCGCTCAGACCCTCACAGTCCAGTCTCAGCAGTCTCCTGGAGAATTCTTCTGGCCTCTGCTTAAATGAGAAACTTGATCTAAAGATGAGCTCACCTAGGAAGAGCTCTGGCTTTTGGCTGTAGTTTATCTTGACTTTGGGATGGAGCACCTCTCCTACAAGGAAAGGCTAAGATAATTGGGATTGTTCCGCCTGGAGAAGAGGCAGCTTCGTGGTGACCTAGTTACAGCCTCAGAGTACCTGAAGGGAACTGACAAGGAAGATGGAGAGAGACTTTTTGCAAGGGCCTAGAGTGACAGGACAAGGGGGAATGGCTTCAAACTTGACAGTAGGTTTAGGGTGGATATTAGGAAGAGATTCTTTACTGTGGTGGTGAGGGTGGTAAGGCCTTGGCACAGGTTTCCCAGAGAAGCTGTGGATGCCTCATGCCTGGAAATGTTCAAGGCCAGGCTGGACAGGGCTCTGAGTAACCTTCTCTAGTGGAAGGTACCCCTTCCCATGGCAGGGGCATTGGACTAGATGAGCTTTAAGGTCCCTCCAACCCAAAGCATTCTGTGATTCAGTGTTGTACTGCATTGCATACCCACTCCTTTACTGTGTCATCCCGCTTCTTCAGACTCAGGGAAGGATGGAGATGTGTGTATGGAGAGCAACTCTTCTGGATTTTGTTGGAAAGCCTGCAACATTTTTGATGAAGAGGCTGGTTAAGGCACTGCTCCGTCTGTCGTTATTTTATCCTCAGTTGCAGACTAAGCAAGCAGGTATTTTTATTTGGTAGGTTGTGTGCTGTGGTGCAGTAAAGAATTCCCACTGGGAATGCGTACTGCACTTGGCATGCACATGCCGAGCAGGTCGGTGTGGATGAAGGCGTCCGATGTGCTGAGTGTGCAGGTGTGGGAGCTCCGTGTTTGTGGCAGGGAAGGAACCATTCAGTCCATCCCCTGGAAAAGCTGGCTGGCATTCACGTGGAGCTGCAGGTGAAGTGCTTTCTGTAAGGTCACAGGGAGGGTTTGTTACAGATAAACCTCCCCAGTGCTGCATTTTTGTGTCTGTTCATGTGTTCAGTGTTCTCCTCTCTGAATAGCTGTGCTGGTTTCTTCCCAGCCGTCATCCCAGGCATGGTATTCAGGCAGCAGAAGCACTTGTTTTGTTCAGGGAAAACAGTCTTACTTCCTTGCCTTCCTATAGCTGTAATGCTATATTACAGATCTGAAAGAAAACCCTCCAAGTCAATAAACAACAAAAAGCAGACTTATCTTTTTATAGTGTTCTTGAAACAAATGTAAGGTTATAACACTAAAGCAGGTTTTATTAAATCTAGGTGTGAAACCATATTGAAGAATTAATCCACTGCTTCTTTTCTGCTTCTTTAATTAGTGCTGGCAATGGGATTGTTAGCTTTTAAGATACGGTAAATATGAGCCCATTAATATTATTGAATATTATACTCAACAAGGTACAGGGAATGCTGGTAACTGTAGCTGTTTTATAGAGGAGCTAAAAGTGGGCTCTTTTCTGTTTGGCAAGTCTTCCTTATGGCTGCTGGGGCGAAGCCCATAATGGCAGCCATTCTCCCAGTCCCTGGAACAACCATCCCATTGGATGGTGTGGGACCCTGGCCCCTTAGTCCAGTCTGCCAGGATGGGTTTGAGCCCCTTTCCACAACACAGTGAGCGTCTGGAGTTTAAAATAGTTCTGACTCTGTCTTTATCTCGAGAAATGATTCACCAGTTCCTCTGATTAATGCTTTTTGAAGTGTTTTACTCTTGGTTTCAGTCTCTTAACTTGGGCAAGGACTGGATTATAAGGGTTTAGCAGTGATTAGCTCTGTTTACAGTATTTTTTCTTGCTCTGAAAGGTATGGTGTTTGCTTTGCTGAGGGGTTTTATTTTGCAGAGTTTCTGTTGACCACCTGCTTTTTTTCCTAATTGGTTACAAGGACAATTGCTAGGCATAATAAATAAAAGATATGGTCTTCCAAGGCTGTGTCATAGAGACTGTACGTCAAAGATTCATAAAGTGCGAGCAAAAATATGTGCCTCTCCCTGGGGGCAGGGAAACGCGTGCCGTGCTCACGTTTGGGGATCCTTCCAAGGTCACTGAGAGCCTGCAGTAGGAACTTCTCTAGTGCTGGCTGATGGTCTGGCTGGGCTGCAGCCACACTCAGGGCAGCCCACTGCTCCAGGTTTGCTGTGAAGTTGTCTTAGACTTAACCTTTTTTTTCTGTGGATTTTGGAAAAATATATTTTTGTTGTTGTTGTTTCAATCCTTCCATGCAGAGCAAAGGCAGGAGTAGAAGTGTGTCTTTGATGCTGCTTAGTCTGCCTGATATGTGTTTCACTAGTCTGTCAAGGGAGGTTTCACTCCTGCCCAGGCAAAATCTTCTGGTGTTTTACTCTCCTGTGAGAAGTTTATTCCCAATGCTTTATCAAAAAGCTTGATCTAGAATCATGGAGTCATTGAATGGCTTGGGTTGGAAGAAATTTTAAAGATTATCTTGTTACAATCCCCTACCATGGGCAAGGACACCTTGCACTAGACCAGGTTGCTCCAAGCCACAACCAGCCTGGCCTTGAGCACTTCCAGGGATGGGGAATCCACAAGTGTTTCTGGACAACCTGTGCCAGTGCCTCACCACCCTCATCAGGAAGAATTTCTTTCTAATATCTAACTTAAACCCACCCTCTGTCAGTTTGAAGCCATTACCCCTTGTTCTATCACTACATACCCTTGTAAAAAGTCCCTCTCCAGCTTTCTTGTAGGCTCCCCTCAGGTACCACCTCTTCCCTCTTCTGTCTGTAACAGGCAGAGAGCAGATTGTCCCCTTTCTTGTTACAGCACCCTTTTTCCTACATGAATTCTGTTAATGTGTCTGTACCTTCTGTCTCCTCAGAACTGAAGTGGTCTTAGCTCTGTCCTTGTCCATCCCGTTTTCCAGACCTGTGGTCAATCTGGCCACTGTCTTCTGGACTGTCTCCAGTCATCTAGAATTGCAGTGCTCCAGTGATTTGATCCTCTAACTGAAGTCTTTCTGGAGCAAGTGGAGACAATTAATTTCTCACGTATAATTTGCAGGCAGTGCTCCTCTTTGTGCATCTGAATGTGGTACATGGCATTTTTGCAACAGCATGACCCTGTTGACTGTAAGAAGTGCTGTGTAATCAGTTGTCGTCCTTGCTGTGTTTAGAAAGTTTGGATATTCCAGCTGAATTGCAGCATCTTATAATTTATCCTTAAAGAATGCCATTTTCTGATTTGTCTGTTAGTTCATCTGTGTTGTTCTTAAAAAAAGATTGACTTCTTAAACACATTTGCTGTCTGATTCCATCTGAGAGTGACCCATGATACACATCCAACGAGCAGTAATTTTGTTGGAATCTTATTGGCTACATAACTCACCACAGCCAGACCTCAAACAGCTACAGGTAGAATCTGTTCACAGGGACAAAAGTAGCCCTTGCAAAACTACAGAATTCCAGGTCTCAGTGAGCTGGTTTTCCTGGTGGAAGCTCAGACTGGGTTTGCATAATAAGAACACTGTAGGATGGATGTGCCTGGAGACCCCTCACAGTAACCTGTCCCTATTCCCTCTGTGTCCCATTTCGTGTATTGGTTCTTCCAGAAGCACAGTCTTAGCCCGAGAAAGTCTCTTTGCTGTTTTCAGGCCACAGTCTTGTCTTGGAAGCCATTATCTTTACCACACATTGTGTCCCTCTGTGTCCAGTCTTGTATCAGATTGTCCTTGGAACAAAAGGTGAGCAAATGAGTGTGTGTCTTCCTGTTTAATTGCACATGTCAATGATAAATCTTTTGAGAAGACTCAGGCCCCATGTTTCTGAGTAGGCTGCATCTCAGTCTGCATCCTGATCCCTGTCCTTCATCAGTCTCTTAAATCTGAAGGAGAAAATAGAAGGTTCAAAGGGGGATATGGGGTGGGAATGTGAGTGTAAAATCTCATTTTGTGTTTAGTGCACAGAGTCCATCCAGAACCCCCCAATAACTGCCTTAGCTGCGCCTCTGTCATTTGGAGGCCTCTGTTCGTGTCTTTGCCAAGTCTCTGTCGTCCGCAAGACAAGACATCTGCAGTACATTTGTTTAAAGCAGGGAGATGACAGGCATTGAAACAGATGTTGGAAAACAGAGCAGCAAAAGGCCTGTGCTAAGTGAATCGCCCATAGGGCCTGAGCTGTTTGATGGCTGATTACAGTGTGAGCCAACTGTTCGCTCAGAGCAGGCTGAACCCAGGAGATCCCTCTGCTAAGAGATGTACTTCACCAACATGTGGTGCTCCCTTTGTCACCATACCTTTTCAGATGTACCTAGGGAGCACACAGGGAACGGGATCATCATTCAGAATCCTTTAGATGAGTAACACTCTTGCTTATCCAGGCTGAATTGATTCCTAGTTACGAGTTGAACCACTGGAAAGCATCAAGAGCGTGCCTCGGCATCCAGCAGCCAGTATCACTCATTAGTTTGAATGAAAAGCCTGTATGCAGGCTTTATCAAAGCTACAGAGAGTTTTATCATGATCAACATAAAACAATATTCTCTCTGAAACCTCTGCACCATATTGCCATATAAAAAGCAGCTAATGTCTAGTGATCCTTGGTATATGAAGCAATTCAGGTTTATCACAAGCTGACATATTATGCTTTGACAGCAAAGAATCCCTTTTGTACCTGATCTCATGTTTCCTAAGACCAGCTTTTCACCTCCTCTCATCTTGTCTTTAGGAGCTGATCCCCCTGTGCTGGGGAGATACAGCTCTTGTTAAATGAACTCGTGAAACCTGGGAGTATTTACCTGTTCGTCATCTTAGGCGAGACATGAACTTGCTGAGTAAGGGAGTCAGGCTGGAGCTCAGTTTGTTCAGTCCTGTGGACAGGAGCTGGATGGAAAGCTGGCCCCTAGCAGAGAAAAAGTACCCCTTCATGTTCTCATATGTTCAGCAGGCATCCAGCAGTGAATGCCAAGGACACAAGGGCTGCCCCGTTCTCCAGGGTTAAGACGAGGTCAGGCCTCACACTTGGTGCTTTCCCAGGGCTGGAGGGAGCTCCTGTGCCTGGGCTGGCACTGAATGGGGGGATCAGCAGCTTGCTCTTCACACTGACATGGGATTGCTGATATTCCATATGCATCCAGACATTGCACCATCCACTGCTGCCTTACCTAAGGGAACGGAGGATGAGGCCCTGCAGCCTATTTGAGCTGCCTGCAGATGTGCTATCTGCTAATGAAAGACTGTTCAGCACAATCACATTTTCATCTTATCCTAGTGGAGGGAAGGAAGGAATATGTGCATCTTCTTCCCTTCTGTTTTTGTCTGTCTGATTTTTTTTCTTGGTGGTGTTATGGACAGGCAGTAGGTGACAGCCTTGGAAATCATTACTGGTTTGCCCCAGTCTTTACAGGCACTTGAACCTTTCACTGAAAGCATTTTTGAAAGGACTGGCTCCCATATGTCTGAGTGAAAAACACTGGACTGTGCTTGAACCTCCTTATATCATTATTGTTTATCCAAAAGGATGAAAGGAAGAAAGATCCAGGACACCTGGAGGGGTGAAGGGAAGGAGAGCTCCTGTGTGCCTGCCCTGCAGAATCCTTACCTGAGCAGCCCATACTCAGCCACAGATGTACTGCAAATTTTGCTGCCCAGCCAGAAGAACCAAGGGGTTTCCCTTCTGCCTCCCAAAGCTGCTGCCATCTGCAGAGGAGCTGCACTGAGGGATTTTACTTTCAGGAAATCTTGCTGATCACATAGTTTTCCAGGTGGCAGCCAGGGCACTACCAGTCCCTGCACGGTGTATCCCATCCGGCCTTTTCCACTCCCTCTCCAGAGGAGCTTTGGTCCTCAGGTCTCAGTGCTCCCATCATCTTGAACAACATAAATATTGTGCAAGTCTGCCAAGGCTTTGAGCTGAATGTGGAGCTGAAGGGAAGCTAGGTGCATGAGTATGCTTTTGGTCCTCTAAAATGGATGCTCCGCTGAATGATGAGGAATTTATTAAGTGCAAAAGGTTTATTATTTATTTAGAAGTGTATTGTTCCCAGGCTTGTTCTTACTCTTCCCAAAGCTGTCTTTTGTGACTTGGCAGTGCTGGGTTTAGAGCTGGACTTGGTGATCCTAGAGGTGATTCTGTGGTTCCAGCTTGTTGTGCAGTGCTGGCTTTGGGCTCAGCCAGTTTTGGCTCTGCTTGGGCTTCCCCAGAACCTGTTTGTTTTTTTGCTGAGGCCATCTGGGCAGCTGGTGTGTGATACCTGCATCAAGTGTGCCCCTGCCTGGAGGTGGCCCAGGTGATTCCCCACTGGAGCAGGGCCAGGATAAAGATCTTTACACACATCTTTGGTCCCCACCTTCTCCAGGTGCCCACTACCCCTCAGGGCTTCAAACACCTTTCTCCTTGTCTTCCTAAACTGCCATAACTTAGGCAGCGTGCATGGATTAGGGTGCCTGAAGCGGTGCTTGGTGAAGCCATCTGAAGGCAGAGGGAAGTGCAGGGTGTCCCTGTAGGGGGCTTGGAACTAAATGATCTTTAAGGTGCCTTGCCACCCAAACTGTTCCATGATCCTATGATATGATTACCTGAAGATTAATTGATCACCTCTTCCTTCAGGTGAGAAATGTTTCAAAGTCTCTAACATATGAGATGTTCATGGAGATGAGTTTTCTGACCAGGTACAAGCAGATGCAGTTGAAATAGGTCAGCACTGTTACTTGTGTGCAAAGTGTTTATTCAGGGCCTTAAAAAGAAAAATGTGATGAGATCGTTACACCAGAAAATATTAATAAATAATGGATCGATAGTGGAAAAGGCTCTTTCTGTAAATAAACTCCAGTGTAATTAATAGCTCTGTGTTCAGTAGTGTGCATGCAAAAGAAGCCAGGGATGCAATTAATGTGCCGGGGCCCTGAAGGACATCTGCAGATAAGGGTTAAACAGTCTGCTGAAGCTGAACTCATGAACCTGGTTAAACTGCTGGACTTGTTTGTTTCAATAAAACTTCTGTCTCTGCTGTGTACGTATTTTATAGCATTCTATAAGAAACACTTAAAGTCATATTTTTAATATAATGTTGGTAGCAAAGTATGAAGGACAGAGGAGGTAACAGAGAAGGCAACTTGCTAATGCGAAAGCAGTGTACTGAAAGTCACTTTTATTTCTTATTTATAATCTACATGCACACTCTGGATAATAGATGACAACGCTCATTCAGTACTTTAACTTCAAAGCAGAGAGAAGGCATGGATGACAGAGCTGGGAGCTGGAACACAAAGGTACTAACAACAAGAGGAAAAATGCCTGTTTACTGGATTGCATTTGTTAGCACGCTGTCTTCAGATATTGTTCCCCCAGGAATAGTGAGAATATGTGCTGCACGAACAATGATTTAACATCTGAAAATGGTACTTAAAGAGTTTTCTGTCTGGTGGTAATGTGATGAAGGCTTCTGAATGGAACCTGGGGACTTCATTTCTTCTATTTATCTATATGTCTCTCTGGTTTTAGTCAGCGGTAATTGCATATTTAACCCCTTAAATAGGTTTAACCCTCTCAGCACCAACTTTTTTTTATTTTATTTTTGGTCTCACGTCTCCTTTTGTTACACTACAGCTGTGCCTCTCACATTCCTTGCCAAAAAAACAGAAAAGCAGAAGGGATTTTGGAGAAGTTGTGGCCAGGGAAGTGCATCGAGAATAATGCCAAGCTCCACCTCTCCTTCTCCCTTTTCCTCTTCTTCCTTTTTTGAGGAAAGCAGTAGATAATAGCATCCAAGGAAAGTGTTTTAATGGGATTCAGTACAGCTGGGAGACTTATAGCAGAGTGAGAGGGAGAAAGAGGGCTGTAATGAGGGGGGAAGTTGCAGATAGAGCAGTAAATCAACAGTATAAATTTGCTGCTTACTTCAGCACTCTACTTCTTTGCATCTTTCTCAATTAGCACTTGTTCTGGGGGGCTTGCTTAATAGCTTATGTGAAACAAATATTAACATAAATTGTTTAATTATATCAAAATCTTGAATTCCTCCAAGACGTAAAATTGTTTTTAGCTAGGAATACATCTGCAATAAAACATCATCCAGTTAAAGTAAACGAGCTCTAAGGAAAGTCATAAGATTGTAGCTGAGCTACTTTTACAGTTTATTTTCATGGTATTTAAATTATGATACCAGTGGGTATTTTTAATTAGTGCCTCTTTAAAGTGTGCACTTGTCTACATAAGCCATTTTGGCAAATTTGACTCATTCATACCGTGGTTGCTGTAAAAGAGGCCAACACAGCCTGCAGGAATTGGAATTAAAAGTTTCTGCAAGCTGTTGTCGACATGACCACATCTCATTAACTTAAAAAATGGAGATTATTTGCCTGAAAGCTTGATTTGACTAACAGTAATCAAATATTAGGCTCAGTGGAGAAGGAGGAGGAAAAACAGCCTCACTGTTGTGATCTATATCCTTAAGTGTTGTGTGGTTCTGTTTAAATAGCCATGGCATATTTCTGCTGTGACAAACATAAAGGGGAAAAAATAATAAGACATAGGGCTTTGTGAATAATCCGAGGTTAGTTTTGTTTTCCAGTCTGACATATTGTTTACTATGTTTAACCAAGGGTAAATATAATTTTTCTGATGATTTTAACATTAAGAAGAATTGACTATCTTGAATAGTTTCAAAGTTTAAGCAGTGGAAATTGCTTGCATCTCGTGATTATCAGCTGTTAAACAGGCATGAACCTTAAATTTGTATCCTAGAATCATTTAACTGTTTTTAATGAAATAAGATGATGTAGGTTGCAAAATTTTGCATAAGGGAACCAAAATAGAGATGCCTTTCTAATCTTGTGAATTCTTTAAATAGGTTGGTAAATGAAATAGCTGAGGAAAAAAAATGATCTATATTTTGTGCAACAATTAAGGTATGGGAGTATGAAATTCAGAAATGTTTGTGCTTGAGAGTAGTAGGGTCAGAATTCGATGTTGTGCGTCTGCCTGTTAAGCAAAGGACAATGTCATACCTAGATGGAGGCTGTGGCACACGGTATTAAAAAAAAAAAAAATAAAAGGCGCAGTTAAACAAAAGAAGATAAAGTCTTGCGCCTTTTTATGTCTTTGAACTGAGAACATGTGCTGCATTTTACTAAAGGAACATGAGCCTTGAATGTAAGTAACTGGTTTTTGCATTAGGTACTCCCTGGAGGTAGCAGAAAAATATCATGTCCCTGCATGAAATGCGAATGTGAAATCTACCAGAAAGAAATATTTATGACCATTTTATGCTTGATTAGACTTGGATGACATCTGTTAGAAGACAGGGACTGGACAAAGAGAGAGACGCTCGGGGGCAAATGTTAACAGAGTTGTTTAGATGATGCTGGGGCAGGAGCGTCCATTTACTGCCAGGCAAAACATAGGAATTGTGTTAGCGAGAGTGCAGCTGACAGGAATTCGCCGTGATGGAGACAGTGTAAACTGACGGGCTGAAATAGTAAAATGCAGCTGTTGATACTCGCCGCGCTGCCAGGATTTATGGGCAGGTATCGCGGCTGAACACAGATACTGTAACTTCCAGGGAGCAGATGCATTAACAAAGTTATATAAATGTGAGTCAGCTATAAAAAAGCGACATCTTCACTTTTTAAAGTTGTTATTCCGCCAGGCTGCACAGAGAGTTGGAAGGACTTTCCGGAAAAAAAAAAAAAAAACCAAAAAAAAACCACAAAAAAACTGGATTTTTTTTTTTTTTTTTTGAAGTCTCTGCAGAACACACTACTCTGAAGCAATCAACCTGATTGTTTACTTTCCTCTCCTTGCTGTAGCACTGGAGCTTTTGCCCATGCTGGATCCTGCTCTTTTCTGAATGAAGCACGTTCCTTGGCTGCATCTGCCCTGGTGTGGGGGCAGGAGGGATGAGCATCCAACCCCCCGGCCCAGGGCAGCAGCACCAGCAGCCCTTCAGCTGCTGTAAATCTTTAACTCCAAAGTTTGACAATTAATCGATGGTGAACCTTTATGTGTTTTTAATGTTAAACTGTTGTTTACCAGCTCAGCAGAAGCGGGTTTTGTGGCTGGAGGTACAAACACTCACATCACTCTGGGTCTTTTCCCAGCTTTCTTTTCCTGTAAATTTTCTCTGTCTGGAATGCTTATGGGAAATGTTATTTTGTTTTTGTTTGCAACAGCTCTGTTGTTTTGATTTTGTCTGAGTGGTATGGAAAACAGTACGTCACTTGGAGTGGGTGTTTTGTCTATTGGCCATTTGGCTATTCCACATATATTTCTCATACTTATTACATGATGACAAGGGGACCCAAATGGCATAATTTTCCAGTTGAATTTTGCTTTCCAGTTTAATAATAGTGAAAGGAAAACAAAGTTAATAGATTTAGCAGTTTTGATACTGCTCACATGCTGATAGATGCCTTTGGATTTTTTTTCCCTGTGGTTAAGGGTCTATTTAGACAAAGGTCAGATTAATGCATATATCAGTTTCTGTAATAAACTGCATAAGGATTATGTTACCCATTTTGCATACAGTTGTGAAAAACTGTAATTTAAGTACCCAAGCCCATAAAAGGGTAATAAACAACTTCAGTATCATCAATATGATTAGTCTAGGGTACTTTTTACTGTGATTTTTTAGGCAGTCCATAACAGAAGAAGTAGCAGCAGATGCCTTTTAATTGAAAAATGATCTGAAATAAATTTTGCACTTGAAAGGAGAACACGGCATTCTCCATATAACTGTTTAGCTGGAGAGATCTGAATGTGAGATACATGGATTCTTGCATAGTATTTACTGTGTTGGGGAGAAAATATCGACAGACCACAGACTGCAGCTTTAGGACCAGATAATTTTTATGTATAGTACTGAAATACAAAATGGAAAGTATGATTAATTTTTCAATTTCTCTCTGCAGATATCTAATAATTGTGCCCATGGACTGCCAAAGGCTCCCATTAAAGATTTAAAATGCAAAGAAAGGTAGAATCAAAAAGATGGTATTTTGGATTAAATAATGTAAAAAAAAAACTGTAGGGCAGTAGCAAAGTGAAAAGCTGTTGGCAAAATAAAAGCATCGTGTCAACTCTCCTTGAGACAGATTTCAACATTTACACATTCAACTGCATCTTTTTGTAGCTGGGATTTAAAATAAAAATACTTAAAGGTTGCTTAAACCAGCTGTGATTTTAAAATATATTTTTGGGCTTTCAGGTTTTGATAAGCTTGTTCTCAACAGAGTGATGAAAAATACAGTGTGTGATCCTGTGTTATAAATATCTCCATAAATACAGTGGCGAGGGGTGTAATCTGTTGTCCAGTATTTAAGAATGTGTTAGCAAACTGTGTGGCATAATGTTT
Organism: Myiozetetes cayanensis; assembly: GCF_022539395.1. Taxonomy (NCBI): domain Eukaryota; kingdom Metazoa; phylum Chordata; class Aves; order Passeriformes; family Tyrannidae; genus Myiozetetes; species Myiozetetes cayanensis. Next base: position 4,145,967 of record NW_026087389.1, read on the forward strand.
CTTTCATTAAGTACCAATAGATACAGGGTGGCCAGAAAGCATTTTGCAACAGCTTCTTGGGAATGTGCTATTTTTGTTAGCCTTGGAAAAAGGATGCTGCTGCTGTAGTATATAAAGGCTGTCAGAAAGGTCCAGCTGGACTTTTCCTCCCTTTTCTGTACTGTCTTTATCACTTTGCTCAGTTCCACATAATAACATCTTCATCTGAGATTGCTGTGGCACAGGGGAACTGCATTTGTTGATCAAATTTGGCTGGATAACACTGTGATCTCGTATCCTGAAGTGCGGAGATGTGCCTGGAATACGTAAGCATAAAGCTGGCCCCTTGATTGATTGATTCTGCCTGTCACAGAACAAGATAACTGGATCAGTAAATACCCTGTGCACTTCAACTTCATCTATACAATCAAAAGTGAGGGCATCATGGGGCTGAAAAACACCAAGGCATGATGGGAATATCTACATTTCAGAATGATAGCCAGGAACTTGCGAAAAGCGAGGAAGAGAAGAAAAATTCTTTATTCCTTTTTCTTTTTTTTTTTCCCTGTGTGTTTGTACACGAACAGCAGTGAAAAGCACATTAATTTTGGAGTGCTTGTGGTGTGTCTGTGTCTCCATGGATTTATTTCAGCGTCACGTCGGTGTAACACTGCTGCTGTTGCCAGTGGTGCTAAACCAGCATAAGGCAGGAGTAAAGCAGATGAATCAGACTCTGGGTATCTTAGGGAAAGCACGTTATTTGGGGTCTCCTGTAAGAAGGTGGCATTTTATCAGATAAATGTAATTAAGCTATGCAACTAGGTGAGGTGATTTGCTAGTTTGGCAACTCCTTGAAGTTCAGCTCAGCATCCCAAATTCAAACTGTGGGATCCAGCTTTATTCTGGGAATTTAAATTGAATCCTAAGTGAGAATTAACTGTGAGGGCACCAAAAGAAAAAAAAATAAAAGGGGTGAAAGATGACAGGTGGCAACGTCCAAAAGGTCACACTTTTATGCAGAAATGTAATATGAGCAAAACAGGTGGGTTTTGCGCAAGAGTTTTGCTGTGTTTTTCCATGCTTTTTGGCCAGAAAATAGCTGCCTGAACATAGTTTTGAGAAATTGTGGAGATCAGCCCATCAAAAGTATTTGTGTGCATGTCACGTACTGCTGATAGAACTAGTTTGTCCATCTCCAGCCTTGCATGTCCTTTCTCCTCCCTGGCCACCCCTGCACTGTGTGGGTTTTGTCTGAACAAGATGGGGTGACAAAGTGAGGAGATGCCTCTCAGGCCACCTTCCTTCACCAGGGTGTTCCAACAGCGAGATGTGGTTCCCTGACCCGTCTGCTTCTCAGGGTGATGCTTTGGAAGCACAAGGTGCTAAAGCCTCAACAAGCGTTTGCCAGGCAGAGCCTGTTGTGGTCCTGTAGCTGAGCATCTCACCTCCAGGTATCCCCTGCACTCTGTAGGGGCAGGTGTATGATCCTTATGGGTCTCTTCCAGCTCAGGGTATTTTGTGGTTCTCCACGAAAAGGAACCATTCTGTAGCTGGGTAAGGCAGCGCTAGCACTCAAGTGCATCCTTAGGCTCAGAGCTACAGGATTAGGCAGTCTTGGGAGCAGTTTATTACAGTGCTTTTGCTTTTAGCTTTTTACAATTATGAGATTTATGTGTAGTATTTAATCTAGCACTTCTATTTAGTGCTTGGTTTGTCTAAGACACAGATGAGCACAATTTTCAGTAAAACCTGTAAGATTCCTTCAGACACCTCAGGAGTGTGGGGAACTGTAGAGATCCAGAGCTCTGTGTTGATAACTGAGGACCTGCCATGCTGCTGCCTAAAACAGCAACTGCCTGTTTTCTTGAAACATTTATGGATTCTTCTGCATCTAGGACCGTTTATATCTGGCTATGGTTTCCATCCCATGTGTCACTCCCAAGTACCATATCAAAAGGATTAAATGGTTGACTGTGGGCTCTCTGTATGCTTTGAGTTTTTTTGACATTCCATGTATTGGAGAGGGTTGCAAACTGTATGATCACATGCTTTGCATCTGCTTTCTTTCCTTACCTACTTGGTGACAAAGGCCAAGTACTCATTACTGAGTAGGATATGGCATTTACTGGGTTTACTCTGGGTAAACTGGCAGCTTTCAGAGTTTGGTTGGAGTACCATTACTGTATGATGCTGTCATGGTTTTCTGACTGTTTTGGATAAATTACTTCAGGAAAACTTGACAAATGGTATAAATAGCCTTATCCAACCTGGACTTGTATCTCAATTTCACAAGATTCTCTCAGGAATCTGTATTTTTTTCATCTAACCCTCTCCTACCTTCTCATGGAGAGGGAGTTCTGTCTTTTGGAGTCAGAATGACTTGGTAGACATGAAAAAGCTGGTAGTGGTTATGCACTCCAAAGTGCTTTCCTGTCAGAGCCTGTGCATGGCAGGCTTTGCTTGGAGAGAGGGTTTGAGGTTGTCTGCTCGGGCTCACGGGGCTTTACCTTCCTTGGTCCAGTGGCTTGCAGCTTTGCACAATTCCCTTCTGGGAAATTGGACACGGGTGAGTTCCAGTAGTCCCATGTTTGTGAAGCTGCACACCTGCAGTGCTTTCTGATGAGCTGCCCAGAGACCCTGGGTGCAGTTTTGCAGGCCAGTGGCCACTGCTGCCCAGATGGGAGCTGCTGCTGGATGGTGGCAGGAGGTACCTGGTGTGCTTGGAGCTGTCAGGACACTCACTGTCCATGCAGAAACAAGCCTCGGGACAGGTGTCTGTGCTATTTGGCCACCATCTGGGAGAGAGCCACATGTGATGCTTGTGATATCTTATCTGTCTGCAAGGGAGCTGCTGGAGGGGCGGCCAGGGCTGGGTGCTCCCTGTGTGATCTGACATTCCACAGCCCAGCGAGTGCTCACCAGATGGACCAGGGTGCTGGAGAGCCTGTGCTCCCAGAGAAACGGGGAGCAGGAGCTGAAAGCTGGAAGGGAAGCTCTGCTTTGTACTGGCAGTGAGAAATAGAAGAGATAAGAATCGCATTGTTCTCATCCAGCAACTGCAGTTGTAGTGAAGGGATAAGAAGCGTCCCCCTCTGTGCTTTCCCTGGAGGAACTGGGAGAGATATGGAAGGTCAGAGGATACCTATGGGATGTGATGACCAGAAAATGATGTAAGGACATTGCTTCAGGTTGTGGTGTATCAGACCAAGGAGATTCAGCATCACGGGACATGTCACGATAGAGAGGACTGGGGGGATAGGCAGCCCTTGCTGGCTCTTCACTGTCTTCATGTTGCAGTCATTCTCTGATTTATGGCATTGGGGGAACAGGCTGCTACATTTGTTGGTGTGGAAATTAGCTGGAGCAAACAGCTAGCTGTAGACTCTGGCCTTCTTTCTCAAATAGTGCAGAAGAACTCAAGGGGAGCTTTAATCAAAGTCCAGCTGTTTGGTAATCTATGTATTAAGTATCCATTAAAAATACAAAAATTGGTAATATCTGCAGATTTCTGACAGTTGGAGTTATTTTGTGTAGAAAATACATGACAAGTGTTTAGTTTCAAATGCTGACTGCTGCTATTAGGTATTTATGAGATTGGAAACGCAACTGAAGGCTGAAAGCACCACAACAGCCTAAGGTAGGCTCAAATTAGCCCGTAACCACAACTTGAAGAGGGAGTTTTACTCAACTTTAAATGCTGGAAAACATCTCGCAGCGCTTCTCAGGGATCAAAAGCTTAGCAAAAGCGGTCAGCACTACACAAGCAGAGTGGAGGATGCAGAAGCAATGAATGTAGGAGTTTCAAGTGGCCAGGATCGTTCTAAATAAAGTCTCCTGGGGATCAAGGACCTTCCTTTCTGTGTTATATACCCTTGTCCTTGTTCTTTTCTTTTCCCCAGTCCTTCAGCTGGGTGGGGTGAGAAGAGTAATTTTTAGCAGCGTTTGCAGGTTGTTTTTAGGAAGCACCAATGTGAGAAAACCCCTGAATTTGACACAGCAATGGAAGGCGGGGCAAGTTCATGGCTCTGAGGGTAATTCTGAACCCCTCTCCACCACGGGCCTTGTTTTCTTTGGCTGGAGCGTCTGACAGGGCTGACATATTTATGTACAGAGCTAGTATTTAGCTTGGAATTTTACACATATGAATGATGAACTAAACAGAACTCATTTATGTTTTTCCTTCCCTCTGTAGCTTTTTTTTTTTCTCCTCCCTCTTATTTTTTTGAAATGTGAGGTTACGTATTGCAGACAAGTCTCAACATATCCACCCTGTGCTTGACCACCGGAATTAATAAGTAGCCACATTCCTTGATGATTCTATAGGGATTGGAGACTGGGCAGCCGAGTTTGCTATGCAAGAGAGTTAATAAAAATTTTCATTGCTGGAGGAAAGCTTATATACAGTAGTCTGTTTGTCCTGTATTTCAACCACCTGAGTCAGAGCCAAAAAAGCAATTGTCTACTCCATATTTCAAACAGATGCTGAGGGGTAAAAGGAGTGACTAGAATTCACAGCAATAAAACGCTGGCTCTTTAAGTTCCCTTGAAGGAAGTGAACCTATAAAATTTTTGCTGCTGACTTGTTTGTCCAGTTCTTTGAAGTATTTAACATTAATTTAGTCTGCAAATCATTGCCACCTCAATTTTTCATTGAAGTATCGAAGCCTGCTAAACACATAACCTTGGAGCGCACGAGAAAACCTGATTCCTTTAGCAGATACATTCATTTACCCATTTGAAAACTTCCTCCTGACGCTGGTGGTGGGGTATGCTCTAGGTATTTGCAAAGGAAAACTTTTCAAAGGGGTTTATTTTTTATGACTATTAATTTCACTTGCAGTAGGTAAGTGTATTTTAAGTGGTGGTGGTCCACCCTTTTCTGTTAATAACACCCATTGCTGCTCTGTGTCGGAAGCCAAGGTGGGGGGCCAGGATGGTTGTGTTTGATTTGGCTGTGCAAGATTGTTGGAGGTTGTAGGAGATCAGGGTGGATGTGCCTGTCCTGTGCCCACCACTGTGTGCACAAGCAGGGTGGGAGGCCGTGGTGGCAAGGGCTGGGGGACACCCTCATGCTGCAGGTCAGTCTGCCAGCGGTTCGTGCCCTTTTGGGCTGTGCCCAGAATTGCTGAAAATCAGAATGAATCAGTGGCAGTCCTACTCGTGCCAAACGAAGGGAGTGTTTCACCTGTCTCAGATATTCTGCCTTCCAAGCAATCTTCAGGCTCAGATAAGCAAAATATCCACAAAAGTAATTTGCCCTTTTGGCAGAAAAATCTCAGGTTATTCGGCAAGTGATGGATACCCTGGCAAATTCCTGAACTTAGTTATTGCTGGGAGATCCTGATCAACAGCCTCCCCTTAGTATTATTATTTTGCCTTTTTTTTTTTTTTTCTCCGTTTTGACTTTTTCCACCTAAATTTAAGTTTCTCCCTTCTCCTGATCCTTGTGCCCTGGGGGATATGGAGGAGAAGGCCCCTGGCCCCACCTGTGTGGGCTCCAACAGAGCTGTGCCCTGCCTGGAGCTTCCCACAGCAGCACTGCTGGGACCCAGCGGTGGCACGAGCAGAGGACATCAGCTGTGAGGGGAAGTTTTAAAAAATGCCATCAGGCTTAACTTGGAAAAAAATATCAACACAGAGGGTGTCAATTGAAAACCAGCAGGGTGGGAAAGCTGCTGTACTGTAGTGGGAATGCAGCAGCCTCAAGGCCCTTTAAATGATTGGTGACACACTAGAGATGTTGTTAAATTACCTTTTTTATTGGTTCTTGAGTCTTATGTCTTAAAAGACTATTCTTTGGAAGAAGTCAAGAGAATCCTTATGTTTGGTTTAGATATAAACCTGAGATACAAAACATGGATGTGGATCCGGACTTGAACTTCTCCAGTGTCTAGGGAGTATTTCAGACTGGGATTTTGGTGAGACCTCTCTTTGCACATGATGGTTTGGAGGACTTGGATGCAGTGTTCACCTGCAGCACAGCTGAGCTTCAACCAGGGATGTTAGTATTTTGGCATGTTTCCCCACCAAATGGGGAAATAGTGAAGCGTTTCTGTCTTACAGTTGTTTAAAGATTCAGAAGAACATTTCCTGTTTTGTTTTCAGCACCAAAAATTGAATACAAGGATTTACCAATTTTTAAATTCACTGATTATGTTGAAGAGAGTACTAGAAAGTGTTTGAGAGGAGTTATGCTAATGAGCAACCAGAGGAAAGGTTTTTTTGCATCTAATTCTACTTTTTAGCGTTCAGAACTGCTTATCTGTTTGTTGTTCATGAGAACTGTTTCCAGTGTTGCCTTAGTTGCCCTGTCTGTAAAATACGGGAGGCGGACAAGAGGCTTTTAAATTCTGCTGAAAGACTTTAGGATGATTGCAGAGCGGGTGTGTATTGCTAGTAATTTGTAAGAGAACTTGGGACAGGCTTGATGAAGGTTCACTGGTGAAACACACTTTAATTCAAACACTCTGGTTAAGACTTTCTCTCCAGCCTGCGTTGTCCCATATTTCACATTCATTCCCAGCATGGACTTCCTTTGCTGAAGGTCCCATAGGTAAGCCACGAGAGCAAAATATACTACAGGGCCTCATACCAGCACTTGGAGTGGGAAATTTCAACCATCCAGCTTAATTTTTCATGACTGTAGAACAATAGCCAAGATTGTGTTCTGGGTACAAAGGTGGCCACCGGCACAGCCCCATTAGCCCCGGCACAGGCAGCTCTGCCCCCTCCATGGGCTGCTCTTTGGGCTGGGGCTGAGCTGTGTTCCACAGAGGTGTTTTTCTCCCGTGTTGGAGCAGGATCATTGTGGTGGCATGTTTGTGCTGAGGGGTGAGGGCTGAGCACGGCTGTCACCCGTGGAGCCGCGTTTTGTATCTGCCTGCTGGGGAGCAGCTGCAGGCAGAGGAAACCAGTAGGGATAATGGTGATGCTGAATGGGAAAAGAGGATTTTTTTGAACCTGAAAAGGGCTGTTTATGTATCATAAACCGCTTTTCAACGCTGTAAACCCTTTGAAAGCAGCCCCTCTGCCTCCTCTTTGCTCTGTGCAGCGTGAAGCATCCAGGTTGGCTCTCTGGTAAGAGCAGCAGCTCAGTGTGGTTTTTGTGTAGCTCTCGAGAGGAATGGGGAAAATTCCGAAAAAAATCTCAATTGACCAAAACATTTCAGCATTTTTCAATCTTATGTTGACTCCTGAGCAGCAGGCTGGTATCTACAGACTGCTGAAAAATGCTGTGAATTGGTAATTATGAATTGCAGCAGGAGATCAGTTCAGCTTAGTGTTCCCAAAACCTCAGAGATCAAAAGGTGCCAGTGAGAAAGGTAAAGCATTGAGGGTCAGTGAATTTACCAGGCTACCTAAAATTTAGTTGCTCTATCTAGTTTGAGGAAAAAATGTTGTTGCTGAATTCTGTAAGGGAAATTTTTTTTTAAAAATGAGAAGGTGGATAACATTTCTGTTGAGGCATGGACTGTTTGCAGGAAAAAATGAGGATATGAAGCAATTGCTGGGGTGCTTCTAGGTTTTTATTTTTCTCTCAGTTTTGTCTATTAATTTACCTGATAGGGCAGTAATTAAATCAAGAAAAGCAGTAAGAAGAAGCAAGAGGGCAGAATAAATGGCGTCTTGTTTTTCTTTAATTTTCTATCAAGTGCAGAGCAATGAAACCATTTTTTTTTTTTTAAGCTGCAACAGTATGCATTTCCCTTTTTCATACTCTTTTCTTTCCAGCTGCCAGTTCCAGGAAACGGTACTGTCAAAAGCTGTGTTTATGTGTCACATCTCAGCCTGGTCTGGGTAGGTGGTGTGTGGGACAGGAGTCAGCTTATCCCCCTTCACCACTGCCCTGCCCCAGTGGCACAGAGCCTGGGTCCCCCATTTGTGCTGGGACTCACGGGTGCTGTGCAGTGCTGAGGAGCAGGAGTTGTCTCCCAGATTGGTATCTCCCAGGCTTTTAAGAGCATCAGTAGATAAGGATCAAGATTTTGAAGTAGTGGATTTCAAGGGAAGCAAAGGATTTGCGAGCACATGTAGTGCCCGGGCATCACCTCCAGCTGCTCAAAGGGTCGCAGGAAGAGTGAAGTTAATCAGTAGAAGAAACATCCAATTTTAAGGTGGCAAAAACCTCCTTTGCTATCGCCAAACTCCTGTTTGAGGAGGAAGGCAGTCTTTGTGGGAGAGCAGCCTGTTTGTCTAGGGTGTATCTGCTAAAGACTGGACATATGTTTTACTACTTTCCAAATCCTTTCACCGAATCCTCAGATTGTTGGCAAAATATGGGTAGTGGCAGATTCCTAATAACTCTCTTTCCCTTCTGCATCAATTATGTGTCTCTGCGAGGCAGAGCTTTGAGTCAGCTCTCCTTCATTTTGCTCTTCTGGTCGCTCCCAGGGGAGAGAATCTCTTGGTAATAGGAGCTACATCAGTTCAGAGAAGAATACAGTTTTGTTCCCTTCTCGAATGACATATGACTATCAGGCATCTGATGAGTTCTCTGAGTGGGCACATGAATTGAACCTTTTAGGAGTCTGGGTGATTAATGGCCTGATGGGTGGGAAGCAGACACTCGTTACAGGTCTGGGGGATCTGCCTGGCAGAATAAAATAGTGCCGTGGTAGCGATGCCCTTTTACCCTTCTGAGCTCCCCTGCAAACGTCACCAGTGCTGCACGAAAAAGGAAACAAAGTTCACCACACAGTGGTTTAGGGGATTTTTTTTACTTTTGTTTTTGTTGCCCATGTGTTGTTGTGCGGGTTTCCTTACAGAGCAAGCACAAGAGATGTTTCAGTTTGACCTGCAGAATTGTTTCTTGCTTTATGTGATTGTAGTTGTTAAGGATCCTGGGCACATTGACATGGCCTCTGATCCTTGTGTCTCAACCTGGCTCCCAAGGAAAAGTCTGTAATGCTGCCCGTGCTTGTGGGTAGGGCTGGATCCCAGTGCCAGTGTCAAGTGGGGATTTTTTCCTAATATGGACAGTAGCCCACAAGGAGCTGGATGAAGTCCATCAAACTAACGTCGCCAGCAGTGAGTAGAAAGTTTGGCTGTGCTCTGCTTGGACCAGCCCCGAGTGAGAGACCAGAAGGTGAAAGGCTTTTTCACACCATAACTTGATATCTCATGGCCAAGGGTGATGTACTAAAGGCACAGACCAAGGAATGCTGCCATGAGGTGATGCTTGCTCACCACTTCCCTCTGCAAATAGCTGCGCAGTTGTGGCTTTTGCAAAATGAAGCTTTGTTTTGTTTTGTTTTGCTTTGTTTTGTTTTGTTTTCCCCTGAAGACAGCTCAGAACAGGAGCAGAGCAGGCACTGACATGCCCGCCTAAACCCTTTACTTTCCTAATTTTTTGGGACATGTTCCTCCCTTTGCCTTCTGGTCTTTTTACTGAGGCAGTGCAAGTGTTTCCACTCACAAAACTTCCACTTGTGCTAATTTTGACAGTGTGAAATTTTGGTGTATATTAATTTTTTTCTGAGTTCTCACTAGTGGATTGCACAGCCAAACCAGTGCTTTACGTGGGCACTGACAGTCCATTCCTGGTCAGCAGTAAGTGCTGAGTTTGTTTCTAAGGAAAATATTGTGAAGCAAAGGGATTTTTTTTTTTTTATGTTGGTTTGTGGATTTTTTAAAAGTCTTGATGTTCTGTATTAGACATAGACTGTTTTTAAACATCAGCATGTGTTCCTTTTCTTTGATGTCTTTTCCAAGGAGGATTCTGCCTTCCACTTTAACAAAAGGCCCACGTTCTTCTTAGGTTGTTTTATTCTGCTGATGATGTTGGTTACTGAGATAAATAGGTATGTGCGTGTACATTTAAAATGCAACATTCCCCTTCAACACACCACGGAAGCATAACAGAACTGATCTTCTGTAGTGATCTCCTGTGCCAGAATTTTCATGTTTTGAAATGAAAATGGATTCTCCTTATCTTCTCATAGCCCCTTTGATCCATTGCCTGTGGGTGCATAGTGGCACTAACGACAGAGGACGGGGAAGCTTCAGCTTTGCATGGCATCATTAGCTCCGGAGCATTAGCAGCATCTCAGTGAGGAGCAGCCCTGCTCCCGGTATGCCAGGAGAGATCCTGTCCCCTACACCTCCCCTGAGCTCGAGCCCAGGTGAGATACACCCCCTGGAAGGGTCCTGTGTGTTCCTGCCAGGTGTTTCTACAATGCTCTTCCCATTTTCCTGACCCTGTCAGTGCCTCAGCAGTAGGAATTCCCTGCAGTGATACCTGCTTTCCACATCTTTTCCTTCCTCCAGGTAGCACAGAACTCCAAGGACTAAACTTACAGGCTAGACTTGTGTTCACCTGTGCATCAGCCTGTACCCGAGCTGGGAGTTTGCACGTTTGCTTTTTTCCCCTCTGATTATTAATTCAGTCCAAAGTTTGTCATTTGTAACCGGTTGCAACCAAATAACTCGAACCTCTCTGCCAGGGCTCTGCGTGCAAGTACTGTCAAAAGTGTTCTCAGTGATGAGTCAGTTCCTTTTTTTTTTTTATTTTAATGACGGGTATGCAGCTAGTGTACCCATTAGAGCGTGCCGAGGGATGGCATAGAAATGAGGATACACATGTGTATGTATCAGATGCTGAAGAGCAGCATTCGTGTTATAAATATAGCTCAGCTGTGTTCCTTCTTACATTTCAATTTTATAATCCGTTCCAGAAGATTTGGACAAAAATACTGTGGTGTAAGAGAGCATTAGTTTCTGGGTTCTTCAGATAATAATTCTTAGTACAGAAACTAGTAAATAAACCTCTAAAGATGGGCAAGATGACATCTTCCCTAGTTCTAGGAATTGGACTTGGGGTATAGATTTATGCAAGGTAAAGTAAAGGACAAGTAGAAGCAGGAACAGACCTGTATGTTTTATTTTTTTAGTTTATTGCTAAAATGTATGAATAGTCCTTTTTTGTTTGTTTTATTGGTGTGATTATATATGATCTATCTTTACATGTATACTTTTTAGACCTGGTGGGCCCACTGTGATTAAATGTTTGCTTTGAATACGTGTCCAGCGTGTTAACTTTTCACAGTGGAAAGTTGTTAAATTCATTTTTATACAAGGGGTGGGGGGGAAAAGAGGGAGGGGGGGAAAAAAGAAGAGATTGTTAAATGTATGGAAACCCTTATTGGCTGAATTATATAACTGAATTCATTCAACATGCTCGCTGTATCTTGTTCTCCTTTCAGTATTGCCACTCTGTTCATCACCCCTTTTAGTGCTTTAGGCATATGGCGTGCAGTACATCCAGGGAAGTGTCAACAATATGGCATATGTTATACATACTGATCTTGATACACCGTAGAAAATAATGGGCCTAACTTTAAAAGGCACGGTGCTAAGAATAGAGCGTGCTGCAACATGCAGACAGTGAATCCGCCATGAATGTCATGTTTGAAGACAAAAAGAGCTGTATTTTTCATTACTTTTGTGGCTTGGTTTGTGTCTTGGCGTTGCTGCAAATTAAAATATGGCAGTGAGGTGGGTGCAGGCAGGATCTGCACCCGCCTGATGCCGGAACCCCAGGGTCTGCTGAGACTTGGGGGTCACAGTGCGTGGGGGCAAGAGGGGTCAGGGGGTGTGTGTGTGGGCAGGAGGGAGCAGGGAAGGCAGGGAGCTTTGGGACCTGCCTTCTGTGTGAGCCAAGGTGGGGACCAGCAGGGACTGTGCTACTGACACCCGTCCGCAGGAAGAGGGACGGGGACGGAGGATGTCCGGATGCGCTTCTAGGAGTCATTAGAGGGTCGCATTAGCTCACCACTTAGCTCTGTCTCCTCGCTGTAAATGAGCCTGCACAAGCAGATTGCAACGCTTACATTAAAACCACAGTTGTGGAAATGAGTCTTTCCAAAGACTCTTCCAAAGATCTGCCCATTAGGATCTGACTGCTGGATCAGGGCTCTCATCTGTACTCGCAGCAGTAAAATAAAGATGAAACGCTCTGTTTCTCATTTCTGGATCCTGGACTTACTCAGCTCCCCATTTCTCAGCCAATCCTTCGTCCCAGGAACACTCATTTTGAAATGAGAAAAAATTTAAACAGGGGGTCCTTTGAAAAACCGAGCCTGAAAATTGTTCCAGGAAGTTTCATCTTTAAAATAAATGATTCGTACTGTCGTATAGGTGTATGTGTATCTGTATGTCTGCATTGCTGTTTATTGTGCTGTACTGGCCTGGCTTGGGAGCTGTAACATCTGAAGTGCAGAGAAGCAGTGACTGGAGAAAGGAATATCCTCTTTCCAACAAAGACCTAATATTTGTCCGTTATCTCTCTGGCCATTGTAGCAGTTCCTGATATCCACAGAACCGCGTGGATAAAACGGCACAACAAAATATTTATTTTTAATCTTTGCTGAATGTTTGGTGCATGTTTATGAGGGTTAAACATTAATAGCAGATGTTGTTAATGAATAGAAGGCTTGAGCCAGCTTCTGAGACCTTTTAGTTAGTACATGAATTTTCTGGTTGATGACAATACTTGTAACATGCCTAATTACGAAGTAGTGTTCTAATCAAGCCTTGAATAACTGAAGAATTTCCCCTCCTCTTTTGCGGTTATTTCAGTGGCACACACAGAGATCGCTTCAGTGCCTGTGCTTATTCTTAGTGATTTTTCTTTTCTTAGAACGTTCATTGAGGTTTTTCCCCCAAGAAGCACATGTATTTACGCTGGATGCCGGCGCAGGATCGTGCGCACGCAGGCATAGACGGCGACACGCGCACGGCACGGCCCCTCCATCCCAGCCCCACCGGCAGCTGAGCTGGTGCCAGCCTCTGAAGTTGTTGTCCCAGTTTGTCACACTTCCAGGTGAAGTACGTGAAAGTGATTATAGGTAATAAATATCTTTTTTTTTTAACTTATTGCAGAGGCAGTTTTTCCCCTGTTAATGAGGGTAATTTGACTTGGTTGAAGGATTGCAGTTCTTAAGAATTAATGCAGCAATCCAATTCAAAGATTTAAAGAGATCTAAGATTTTTCACAGGTCGTGTGCTAGTGAATGTGCTCCTATCACATAGCAGCTAATGGACTTGAACAACAGTCTGTCATTTACTGTTACCTCAGTGTATAGCAGCTTTGCCCTTGATAGCGAGTATACTTTCCCAGCAGTGCAGGTTATTTAGTAGTGCTGTGTATTTGTAACACTTTTAAGAGACAGTATCCGATTTCTAACAGCCCTAATTACTGGATGAAGCGAGGTTACCTTTCTGACTTTCTTAATGACGTGTTTGGATCCTAATCTGCATGAGCCTAAAGTGTTTTAGTAGGCTCTGATAGCTGACTTTTTTTTTTTTTTTTTTTCAAATTTATCTCTGTGTATACACATCTATAAAATACTTTTTGTGTTTTCCCTGAATCAATGCTCAAAGGTTAATTTTATAAATATGGAAGTGTTAGGTGCTAGTCTCCAAAAGATCCCCTTGTTTTTATGGATGCATTATTACCTTTTAACAGTGTTTCATATAGTGACTTATTTGTAAATGCTGTTGGAAATACTCTAATTTCTTGATCCTATTATGTTCCTGGATGTGAAAAATCCTATTGTAAGGTAATTAGAAGGATTCTCTTCTATTTAAATTTGTGTTCTCTAGACAGTGTCACTCTATACTCTGCACACAAGAACCTTTGTTCCTTAATTAGAAAAAGGACTAGAGCTCATTAATTGTGGGTACAAAGTGATGTCTGCTCAAATGGAGAAGCAGTAATACAGTTTAAATAATGATTGATCCTACATTTTAAGTCTTATACTATTTCGTACTGATAGTGATAAATAAGTAACACATAATGCAGGTTGCAAAGCGTTGTGTGAAGATTTTTATTGAAGGATCTCTTTTTGCAAGGATAAACCTGTGTCGGGCACAATAAATAAAGGATGGATGGTACATACACAGCCTCTGCCGTTAGGGAAAGTCAGCATTTGTCAACAGCCGTACCGTAGCAGTAGCTGAGCTACTGGAGTTCACTCCACCCCATACTTTAGAAAATGAAATAATTGTGAGAGCCGTGCAGTCAAAAGCAGTTTGGATTTTGGCCTTACAGAGCTATTATTGTGATGAAAAGAATACTTTAATTACTGCTCGCAAACAGGATGAGTTATAAATGTTTGAGTATTTTGCAGAGTGTTTTCTTTTGGAGACAAGTGTACTTTGTTCTGTGAATTTTACCATCTCCCTGCTGTCCCCTTGGGAGGAGAAGGGCAGACTTGGGAAGCTTAACCCAAGATCCTTCACCAGAAGGCTTCGGGTTATGTGATGGCCACAGAGCTGGGGTGGGCTGAGATGTGTACATGTCACCCAAAGGCCAGGCAGGCTCCCAGCAAAGGCCCTTCCCAGAAAGCAGGAGCAGGTTGCACTGAGCTTGGTGGTCCCACTGCCAAGGTGGGATGCTGGGATGGTGTCTGTGTGGGTTTGGAGTTTAGATCTCATCATGTGAGGCTGGGCTGGGGAGAGCAGGTCACTGGGATCGAGCACTGGTCGAGGGTGATGCCCCTCAGACTCCTCAGCCTGCAGCTCCATCTCCTCCACAAACCCAGTGGTGCCCATTCCTCTCCTTGCCCCACCTTGCCTCAAAGACTTAAGAAAAACTTCCTCATTTTTTTCAAACCCTAATGAAAACATGGCATTAACAAGGCAAAGCCTTTTCCCATGTGAAGAGTCAGAAAGTTGGAAGGTTAGGCTTGTTTTCCTGCTGTTGGTTTCACTAATCAAAATGGTAAATGCTAGACCAGGGTATATATTTAACTTAAAGAGTAGGGGCACTGAAAGAACCCCAGAATATCCTTCTCTCCTGAATTCCTCTTGGTGGGAAAGAAAAATAGTTTTTAAAAGATAAAAAAAGCTGTTCTTCAATTGACTATGCAAAAATCTTATTGCAGTATTTATTCCAAACCTGCACACATAATGTTCAGTCAAGGAGAAAACAGCAAAAAACAGTTGTTGATGGACTTAGGCGAGAACTGGATTAAATAAGCATTAGTCTACTGAAGCTGATTACAGGAATATGAAAATGCAGTATCTTAATGGTACATATTTTCATGTGGCAGCTCAGTTGCCTTTCATTTTGCAGCTAATATGTCTATTCTTATGAGTCATTTACTTCTTTAATTACCTTTTGCAGGCAAGGCACCATGGTATATTAATGTGAATGATTTTTACTGCCAGTTTATCATACAATGCCCCAGAAGTTGAAAGGCGTAATTGACTTGGAAGAGCAGCTCATGAAGGAAACAATATTTAGTTGACAGTTTTCCTTGTACTCTCTGTTGACGTTTATGAGTTTACACTATGCTAAAGGAGTAATAAACACAATTTTCTTTCAATAACAGGAAAGAGTTGCTTTTAAAATATATTTGTGGAAAAAGAGATTTGTTCATTTCTTGAATAATATAGAATAATGTGTTTCCAGTGATGAGATGTATATAAGATTGTCAATTGAATTAAACCTCGAAAGGTGCATTTATAACCTGCCTTGAAGCGTTAAAAGGTATTAGGGTGCATGTGAATTGAATCAGTTAGATGAATATTTAAATTATACACAGATTTGGATAAATCATATTCAGATCTGTGTGTCAGATTATTTGGTGGCCTTCTCTGGTGAAAGTTTGAAGTGGGAATTTGAGGGACGGAGGCTCTGTTTCTGGAGATGGAAGAACTCCCATCAGAAAGCTCCCGATAAAACCCCGATTGGAGGATTATTGCGGAAACTTTCTATAACTTTGCAGAAGCCAGAGGCTTGAGGAAGGTTTAAAATCAGCTTTGCAATCCGTCAAAGTCCATTTTCTCCTGGAATGCTACTTTTATTGAAATGACCTTGTCAAATCGCAAATTCTTTTTCCCAAGCATCCCCAGGACCGTGTGCAGGTATGATTAATCATCCCATCCTGCTTTAATTAATTTAAAGGCGCCCATGGCCGGGGCGGGAGGAGCAGCCGGCTGGCGAGGGCAGCTCTTTCCCGCTCGGCTCGCAGAGAGTTAAACTTTTCACAGTTTTCCCGATTGTTTGCAGTTCAGCCCTCTGCAACATAATGAAAGTTTTCGAGCCATCTGTTGTTAAGCTGGCGGTGAGCAAGGCCAGTATATCCAAACAAAGTGCTGGCCTGCTGTAAACTGAACCTGTCAGTTTAGCATAGCTGTGCTGACCTCCCCGGGCGCGGGGCAGCGGGTACCAGGCACTGGCTGCCTGCTCGGCTTCCAGGGGAACTTCTTGGGGGGACCGTGTTTACTTTTTCCACTTAGCGTTCCTCCCACAGGCTTGGACTAGTTTATACTAAATCTTTAAATTGACACTGGCTTTTTTCTTTTTTTTTTTTCCTTTCTATTCTGAACTTTCTCTTTTTTTTTTTCTTTTTTTTTTAATCTTTTGGGGGCTTACCGAAAAAATACATTAAAACCCCACGGTGGCTGGAATTTGAGCTTTTTGGAGGTGATGTTGGGGGGGTCGCGGGACAGCAGCCTCTGTGATTCTGTAACTCAGTGCATGCGCGTGTGCTGGCAAGATTGTCTCTCAGAAGAAAGAGGCATGTTCCCAAGTATCCCAGCTTGCTTTCCAGCTCCTATTGTTCCCTTTGTTCTGTATTATTTAAGATCAGTTACTCATTTGCTTCAGAGGATTGGGAATAACAGGCAAGGTAGAGCACAGAGCCAGCATCTATTGTCTTCCTGGGAGCCAGGGCTGCATCCAGAGTGGCTGGAGGAGCAGCCTTCCTCCTGCTTCTCTTTGCTTCTGCCCGGGGGTTTGGTAGTTCCAGCATAAGGTACTAGAGAATTTGAAACTTTTTGAGCGGAATTGCCAAGATCAGACTGAAAATGCCCTTTATTCGCAGCACCGTGGGCTTGGGGATTGTTTTCCTTTCTTGTTGGTATGAAATACACGGTAGTTTGGCCTCTCCTCCTCTGCCTCAGTGTTTGTGCTTTTTCCAGTCTTGTTCCTCAGGTTGCCTTCTCTTTTTCCTTCCTCCATAAATCCTATTTTATTTATTTCTACTTGTCTGGGATGTAATACATGTCATTTCTCTGCTGATATTCACACAGTGCAAGTCATTTTAACAGTATTTTGGAACTGGCAACAAAACTCGAAGTGCCTCTGCCAGGAAAGTGACTATTAGGCATTACCTTTTCTCGGTGTTTGTCTTTTGGACTAGACCTACAGTAAATACCTTTATGCTACCACTGCTGCCAAATTCAGTCTTTGCTTTCTACACTTGTGCTGTACCTGCTTGCCGGTCTTTGGCTGGTTTCAAGTGTGTTTTACTTACCTCATGATTCTTGGAAAGCAAACCTGATCGTCAGTGACCCCAAATGCTGCAATTCTCAGTCAGGAGGAGTTTTTTGCCTGAGGAAGAGCTGCTGAAATTTGTGCCGTGAAACCAATGCACCTTTGAAAAAGCACTTTACAGCCAGTCAGTGTCTTCATATTGTGGTGCAAATGTACTGGAAGCTCTGGAAAAACAGTGAAAGTAGTATTTGGCCTTTCCAGAAGACCCCACCAAGGGCTTGTGCCGGTGCCCACCAGAGGGTAGGAGTGCCCAGGGGATGAGGGGAAAGGAGTATGACAGTGGTGAAAAACACTCAATTTTAAATTAAAATGACTGCACTTATGAGGAAACCCCATCCAGCTCTAATCTGTTTGTAAGGTGACTGACACATAAAGTGCTTTTTGTTTTAAGGTAGAGGGAAGTGCATTCAGGATAGAGTTTCTGGCATAAATGTCAGGTGCAACACAGTGCATGCTCACTCAAAAAGTCAAGCAGATAACCTTGGCATTTAGGGACATTGCCTCGTATAAAACGAAATTGTATTTTGTTTTTAAAAAGGAGGACTACATTAAGAGGTCACCTATTAGCTGTGTTTTTGCTAGCTGTCTGAAACTCAGCTCTACTGTCTATTAAACTCAAACTACTATGTAAACATTCCTGTGTTGTTCCTGGTCTCTACAATGGCCAAGGGGATCAGGTTTCACCTGCCTGCACATCTTCAAGCAATTAAAGCAATTAGCTTGAAGCCATTTCACATTCAAGGTCTACTGTGACATTCAAGTCCAGAAGAAGTCTAGGGGAAAAGGAAAAAGAGGAGTATAAAGGGCCGCTGTGCAGCACTTGAACAGGAATAACCTGCGAGGGGGTTTTGGACTTAACAACGACTTCCAAATGCGGTCAGGAGGCTTCCCAGCAGGCATGCAAAGTTGCTGCTGAGAAAGGGAAAAGATAAAGAAAAAGCACCTAATGATCCTTTAAATTATACCCAAGTTTTGCACTGGGAAGGGAGGGGGAGGAGAGAAAAATAGCAACATGATTTGGAAAGATATTTGAGTGAAATAATACTATGTTGGTCTTATTTACTGATATTTCTCCTGGCGTGGATATCATATTTTTCTTCTCATTTAGGTGGGGATTTATATTTGGTGTTTACATTGTAAAACTACACGCACTCTGGCTAATGTATCCCTTACAATGACATTCAGCGCAGAGTTTAGTGATTCCAGCAGTAAGTCTTGAAAGCTGCTATTTTTTAAAAGGTTGGAGCAGATTAGTGGTGACCTTAAAAGATTAAACTAGTACAGTTTAAAGATAAATAATCAGCCTTTAGCACATTAGATAGCTACATAAGCATGACAGAAGGTGACTTTCTTACAGCAGTTTCAGAATCCAGGCAGCATTTTTACATTTGAAACTTGACTAAGGCAGGGAACAGTGGTTTGCAGAAAGCGAGACATAAACTGATTGCACCACTTCAAATTGGTTAATGCAGTTTTAAATCCACAGTTTTCCTGTTGGTTTTATTATTGAGAAGAGGCTAATTTTAAAAGCTATGCCTGCTGCAGAGGAAGATCTTGCTTTGCTGTCCCGGAGGGTGTTCTTAATCAGAAATAACTGCAGGCTAAATTATAATGTGGAATCCTGCTGCCCTTTAACCTAACACTGCTGCTCGTTCAGTGTTTGTTAACAAACAGCTCTAAGTACAAAATTGTTTGAGAATTACTTTTTCATTATATTTGCTGACTTCAATTAGAATAAGAAGCTTATTTGGGGAAGAAAAATTAAAAATGTATGGGTTTCTAGAGAAAGTTTCAGTAATTGTTTCCCGGCAAGCATCGCCTTCGAAACATAGCTGTGGACTCCGTGGCACACGTAATTCAATTTAAATAAAATTACCTTCTGAACTAATATTTCTGCACCAGTGGCAGAGGCAGAGCTCAGGAGCATCCCAAGATTCAGCCCTTTGATAGATGAACAGGCTAAAATGGTGGCAGGGGCTGAGGCCAGGGCCCCTCTTGTGCCTGGCGGGGGGGATGCGATTGCCCCGTTCCCTGACGAAGAGGCGCTGATTCCCCACGCCTGTGGTGTTGGGGAGGGCTGGGCTGTAGACACGACTGGCACAGCGTCCTATTTTTATTTCAGTTTCAATAACACGTAATTGAAATGTATACTTGGCAAATTAATTGGTGAGTTGAAGGTAAGAACTGCTGAGTTAGTAGAGACGGCAGGAGCCCTGCTCTTTTTTTCCCCTTAAGTTTACATGCTGGAGCGGAAACGCTGCGGTGCTCAGAAAGGAGGTGATGCCTCTGTAAAGCAGATCTTTCCAATTTTATTTTTTTTTCTAGCTTAGTCTTCTGTTTCTATGATCTGCCTTTTGAACTGTTTTTGTGGCTGATCAGTTCCACCTAATATGTCTCTTGATTTCTGCTATTGTAATACTCAGACGACATGCTGTTCTCTTCATTTTTATAAGCTTTAGATGCTCCTGCCTGTCATACTCTGGCGGTTTATCTTCAGCGTCTGGATTTGCTTTCAGACTTGCATGTCTATCAAGCTGCTGTTGCTTTGAATGTGAGATCAAAAGAAGATGAATTCCAGTAAAAAATTTCCTTGTATGAAGAAAAGATTGGGGGCCTATGTAAACATCCCACTGACAGCTCCCAATGAGTTATTTTAGCAGAGCATTAGCACCCAGAATGACAGACAGTCCAAGACTACATGCTAAATAACAAATCAGTCCCTTCAGTGGCAGCAGCACGTTGCCACAACAGCAATACATTTTCTAAAGGAATCCTGTTCCTCTTTTTTATTGAATATGGCTGTTCGACTGCTCATCTCTTCACGAGCTGCCTTCGAGTGCCAGCCCCAGTTTACTTTTTCTTGACAATATCTGTGTCATGTCACCAATATGACAGCAGACAGGGCTTTGATAATTGGGTGGGGAGACGGTTAGTTAGTCATCTCGAGTTAAATAGGTAGTTTGTTTTAGGGAGGGGAAGGAGACGATGAAGGAGGGATAGCATCTGCCGGAATGCTGAACTCACGCTTTCGGAGATGCTGGATGCAAGTCCCTGCGCCCGAGACAAGTTGTATTTTTGGGTGGTTGTTTATATTTCAGTTCACGCAGTTAGAGAAAACAGCTCTGCAGCCCGGCCAGCCTCCTGAGCTGGTTTTCAGAGCAAGTCACAGCACTGTCGAGGGTAGGAACGTCAAGCTTGGCTGGACTTACGTGCGAATCCGAATTTGCCTAGACACAGAAGTGAGGTGTGCTTCTTGCTGCTGTTTGGTCTGGTTGGGGACATAATTAGTTCTGCATGTTTCTACTTACAGATGGGGGTGATTTAGTAATGCAGAATCGCTAGATTTTTGTGCCTGCTGTAGTGCTAAGCCCAACTTTGAGATTACCTGTGAGGTCCAGCTGATCTCACCACTTTGCAAGGGAAGAATTAGGAAAGAATGCTTTGCGGTTTCTTTGTCATTTAGTAAAAGCAGAGGTTGCTACTGTGGAGGCAGAGCCCGGTGGCTGCCGTGAAGGGCAGTGCTCCAGCGTCTCCCTCCAGCCTGCACTCCGGCTGCACGGCACTTCCTGTTTATTCAAACATCTTTTTACCATTCTTCAGCCCCCGCTTCACAGAAACAGCCAGAAACACATCTCCAGCGCGAAGACGGAAATCTAAAGGCAGACAGTAAGAGCTCACTCTGTTAAACTCTTCATTTTCTCTGTGAGCGCTCAGAGGAAAGGAGCGTGCAGGCAGGGCTGAACTTTTAACACGCTGCCTTGCGCAGGCAGCTTGGAGCACAGGAGAGGGGAATTGTCTTGGTTTACAGCTAAAGAAGCTGGTTCAGGTTGTTTAGTGCGGTGCTGACAAGGGTGGGGTTTTGAGCATGGCTTTGGAGGACCATGGAGAGGACCAGGTCCTGTTTTGGGGTGCCCGTCACCTTGCGGTGTGGCGGGAGCAGCCATGTGTCACTGTCCCTGCTGCCCGGCCGGTGCTGCAGCTTCTCCTCGCACTTGCACAAGTGCCAAAATAACTTAAACAAAAAAACCCCTCCTCCCCCCCCCCCCCCAAAAAAAAACAAAACAAAACCCAAAGAAAAAGGGAAACGTGGCTGCTGTTCTGGGCAGCACAAGCGGTGCAAGCCCACTGAGTCGCATTTTTGTTTTCCACAAATTGTTTGCATCGTGGCTCTGGCACCGTGTACGAACCAGCCTCGCTAATATTTGTACCAATTTCATGCTAATAAAAATCAGGCTGCTGAGACAAGCATGGCTATTATCTCATTCATATGACTATTGTTTAGACCTGTGGTACTACAAAAGGAAAGGGAAAGCGTGCTCACGCCGGGTAATGGTTGTTAACTTCTCACGTGAGGGATTTTCTCTGCAGTTTTTCAGTATTAATGATTGTTGTATGAATGGTCTTCAGGGGTTGTTGGAAGACAGTGTAGATCCTCTGGGTAATCCTTGTCGCAACACAGATGCTGGATTTTTTCCTCTCTGTTCAAGTGACTTAAAAAACTGCTTGATATTTCTCAGTGGTTTCTCCCCCTCAAAAGTCCACTGACATAGCAGGTAACTTTTTTTTGGCAAGCATTCGTGGTGCTCGTACAGTGTGAAACATAAGAGAAAATGGAAAATATGCTGCCTGCCCTATGGAGAAAACCCATCTTCCTCGAGGCTTTTCCTGCCTCTCTGAGATCCAAATACACTTTAAAATTTTAAACCGTAAACCCCCATCTTCCTAGAAGAGAGAGCAAGAGAGAGAGAGAGAGAAATCAAGCTGTGTGTTCAGCCAAACCGCAAGTACAACAAACATATTTTGAAAATATATTGCTAGTCTGGCTTTTTAATGTTCAGAAGTTGTTCTGCTTTGCAGAAAAAAAAATGGTGTTTGCAACTGCCTTAAGGACAATTTGTTTAACAGTAGGAGTAATTGCATGGGGAAAATGGAAAGAGTGACTGAAGTTATTTACTCAGATGTTAGTGTAGGTGTGGGGCAGAAAACTCTCTGTGGGAACAGTGGGCTGCTTTTCTTGGTATCTTAGTCTATTTGATGACCATCAAATTTCCCAGCTCACTGGTTTTGTTTTTTCTGGATGGCATGTTTGATTATTTATCAGAAGGGAAAGGGAGTAGCTGAAGCAAATAAACATGTGACCAAGCTGTGTTTTGTTTTCCACTCAGAAGGCCGTGCCCTTTAACAGATATACAGAAAATAATAAACGTATTGTTTTATGATAAAAGGAAATTATGTGTATCATTTTCTTTAGCAAGGCCATTAACCCCTTGTGCTCAGTGGTCTCCGCCTTCTGGCAGCTTGTTGGGTTTGCAGCTGGGAATTAAAAGCATTTAAGCCCCCCTCTTGTGTGGAACATTTCCATGGATTACTGCTTCGCCCCTTTGGATTTGCTGGATTTATTACACAGTCATACAGCCTTGGTCGTCTCCCGGGTCCTACTTGGGGTGTGACTAACTAAATGAGAGGCACTTTGAATTTTCAGAAGGGTGCTGACTTCCAAAGAAAACCTTGGCAAGTGCTGCTGGGATCTTCCTGCCTCCAGTGCTGGTGTCTGTGCAGCACGAGGGGTTGCAGCTGTGTTTGGTCCGTTACAGGCAGTGTCAATTTATGGGATTCTTCTTTAAATGCCAGGTGTCTAGCATGTAGCATGTTGTATTTCCTTTATAATACCAGCTTAGGACAATGCTCATTATCTTCCCTGAAAAAAACACCCACCCTATAAACTAAATCACTGTCAGGAAGCAAAATACAGGTTTGCCTCATCTCCGGGAAGCATGTTGCATGCTTTAGCTGCTTTTATGGGATTAAAAGAAACAAGTTAAGACTGTCATGCACATGAAAGGAAACCGAGATGTGGTTTGTTTCACATTGTGCAGGTAGGTATAAATTTAATAGACTGACTTGCTTTCAGAATCTCTCTTTGTCTCCCTGAATCGCATGTCAGTTCCAGCGCGTTGATGAGCTCCGCAGTCCGTAATAGCGCCTGACTGCCGCTGCCCCTCAGGTGCTGGATCGGCAGGAGGGTCCTCCTCCTCCTCCTCCTCCTCAGGGATGTAGGTTTCCTCTGAGGAATGGCTTCAGATCAAAAAAAAAAGGAAAATTTGCCTGACATCTTGAAGTTGTGTTCGATCGCAACTTCCATCGCAAAAACCCCCCATCGCTGGTGGGTCAGGGCAGGAGGAGGTGGATGTTTATGCTTTTCTCCCCTACCTCCAGGGAGTCAGCGCTCCATGGAGAGTCCAAATGGATGGCAGGGCCCAAAGCTGTGGGTTTAGGTTTGAGGGAGGAAAAGTGGCAGTCGAAATAGTGAGCAGAGGAAGGGCTGGTGAAATAAGGACCTGAAACTTAAATGTGATGCGAAGAAGAAAGAGGAACTGAGCAGCTTGGGGCCAGGTGACATGGACAGGGGCTGGGATGGGGGATGTGGCTGGCCCCCCTTGCCCAACAGCTCCCTGAGGGTTGACTCGGGAGAGGCTGAGGAGTGGGCTTTGGGATCAGCGGTGCAGGATGAAGGTACCTAAGAAGGCAGAGGAGCAGCAACAGTTGCATCCTGTTGGACAGGGGATCTCCAGTCCTGGCTGAAGTCCTTGGGCAGACGCCCATGAAGGACAGTTAGAGGACCTGTCCATGGGGAAAGTTTCCTTCCAGCCTCCAGCAGTTAAAGGTTGGCTCCTGCCCCAAAGCATAAACATTTGTACCTTGATTTTTGTTTTTCTCTTCCCAAAGATAGCTGTAAATGCACTTCATTACTATCTGTGCAAGTGTCTAATCCTCTCCTTGCATCCTACCCATGCTCTTGGCACTGGTGATATCTTGTGTCAGTAAGTTCTAGGAGTAATTATGAGTTGTGTATTTAGAAAGAAAAAAAAAAACAACCTTTATCTGCTTTAATTTTTTTTTTTGTGGTTGTTGCTTCCTGACTTCATTCAGTGTCCCCTTTCTCTTGCATTATGAGAAATGGCAAAAGCACCAGATGTACCTTCTCAGGCCAAGTCACAATTTGTGTACTTTTATCGTGTCCCCTCTTACTCATCTCTTGCTAAACTAAACACTCCCACCCTTATCAATCTTGCCTCGTATCTGCCGAGGCCTCTAATCATTTTTGTCGCCTCCATCTGAACCTCGCCTATTTTTGTTTTACCAGAATCTGTTAAAATTAAGGTTTTTAAAAGCTTTTCTAAATTAGGCTGTGATATAGAAGTTAGGAGATGTGATTCGAAGCATTCAATTTCAATGTTTTGGGCTGTCCCAATGTTTTGCTTCCTTCATTCATCCAACAGCAGCGAGTGTCTGATGGAGCGTGGTGAGATGTCCACAGTCAAGGGCTGTATTTCATGGCCTTCTGAGTACAAGTTTGTCATGCAGTGTTTTGGAAAACAAGCTTAAAATATGTTCCCTGTTTTGTTGACCACACAGGGAAGCGCGCAAGCAGCTGTATGCAATATACTATTTATGTTGTAGCAACAAGAAGGCCTTCTTCCTTCTCCCCCCCCACCTTATCCCTCTTCTCTTCTCTGTTAAAAAATATGAGAACTTCCCGTGCTTTTGACATCCAAGAAAAACGCGGCTCAGCAGTGAATAGTCCTCCAAATATTCAAAGGTCTGGTTCACTTCTGGATAAACACAGTAGTTCAGAATCTGATCTCGAGCCTACAGAAACGAGCTGGAAATCCCATAAGATTTTTTTCACCACTCAGACACAGTTCAGTTCTGGTTCAGTTTGCACAGGGAGCCAAGATTTGTATCCTTTCTCATTTTACCAGGATGTGTTGGCCCATCCCTCCTTTCTTGCTGGTACAGACCGCTACATGCTGTGAGTCTTGGCATGCCAAAATAAAGAGAACCATTTTTAATGTTTGGGAACTTTTTACCAGATGCTTTTTAAGTGGCTTTGATGAGTCCTGACTGTGACTCTTTAAAAGAGGGGACAGAAGGTGTTTTTACAGTGTAACCGCCTGAGGATTTCATTTGTACCTCAAAGAAGGGTTTTTTGTAGCCATTGTCCCCGTTGTTGCTGGTTTGGGGTTCTCAGGTTCCTGGTGTTGGCTGTAGTTGATCTCTTGCCCTGCTGGTCCTTGCTGGCTGCCCCTTTCATCCCTGTAGTGTCTCAGTATTGAAGAAAATACCTCCCCCACCTTTTCTCTGAAGTTGGTGGAGTTCACAAATAAATTACAAAATGGAAACGGTTGTTTTGGAGGCAAACCCTGTTGTTCCCCTGTGTGGGGCTGGGTCCTTGCTGCTGCAGAGCTGAGATAGCAGGCAGGGATCTTGCCAGCCATGGGATGGGCTGTGGGATGGCAGGGCAGGAGCGTCTTCCTCCCACCGGCAGGAGTAACCTCAGAGCCCACGAGGACGAAGTGCGGCAGTGCTGGGGCACAGGCAGCTCCACCCTGTGGGTTTGGAAGAAAGGGTTTTTGTTTCCAGTGCCTTTTTCTGGAGGGAATCTCCTCAACTGGTAGCCAGAATCTATTCCAGAGGAAAGAAACTAAGCGTGCTGGAAGAAAAATAATGACTCTTCTTCTTTCCTTATGACTAAACTATTCTAGGAGATGCTTCAGTTTGAGGCACATTGCCAGCTCCCTTGCTCCAGGCCTGCCCCCGTCACATCAGGGACAGGATGTGAGCCGGGGTTTGTACATGCAGACCTCCAAGTCCCTTCTCTTTTTTCCAGCATGGGAATCACCCATTAGTCACTTGGCCAGACCAGTCTGCTGTGTCTGAGCAAAGCCTTCAGGGCCAGCTGATCATTTTATGGAGTGAAGGATTGCTGTTGAAGCTCCCTGCCTTGGTGAGCTGGCTGGTAGCCCTTGGAGGGAGCCAGCCTTGCAGAGCTGCTGCAGGTGAGCGAGGCACTGGGTACCAGCAGCATCTCCCCAGGCTCACAGCATCCCTCTGCAGCACCAATGGTGTTGGGTACAGACTAGCTGGAGGAGGATTATTTAAGGAAACAAGGAAATAGAGGATGAGATTGGGATTTTTTGAATCCAAGGTTGTGGAGAAGGCTGGACAGCAGGGATGCCTCACCAGGTTATGTTGCATCCTACCTGTGTCCCATAGCAGAGCCCCATGTCCTGCCTGTAGCTCTTCTCAGGCTTCCCGGCTGCAGTGCTGGGAGCAGTGCTGGGGCTCTTGGCTTTGTCTCGTTTTGTGTGTGGCACACAGGGTCAGCAGGGTGGGAATGGGGAGGGAGCACCTAGCAGCTCATTTCCCAGTTCTGGAGGAAGATGGAAGAGCTGGGCACGAATGTCAGAGGGAAAAAGTGCTGCAAGAACATCTGCTTCTCTCTTTTGCATCTTCTACATTTTATTCCTCCTCTTCATTTTGGTTCTTTTCCTATTCTCTCTAGTTGGTTCATCTCACCTCCCCCTGTTCTGTTCCTCCCAGAGGAACAGCACTACCCACTGCTGTTGCTTTGCACTATTTTTTATTTTTTTCCCTTTTGCATACTGCTCCGCTCCTCGCTGGTTTCCACACGTTGAGCGGCTCCTGTGCCTGCCGGAGGAGAGCTGCAGCAGGGCTCCCCTTCCATGTGTCTGCCTCCTACCTCCGCTCCTCTACATCTGCTGCTCCAGGAGAAGAGAGTGTCACAGGAGAGGAGGTAGAGGAGGCAGGAGAGTGGGAGAAACATGAAGCAGCTCTGAAGCTCGGGTGCATCCAGGCTTCCAAGCTTGAGAGCTGCATCTCGCCACTCTGCTTGGAGCAGCTGTGGAGTGGAGTGGGGTGTGAGGACAGATGGGAGCTGAGAAAGAAGAGAGATTGCTGGCTGAGTCTAAATTCCCCCTCGTCCCACCCAGGAGAAACAAAGGTACTTGCCTTGCGAGACTAAATGGAAGCAAGAAGCCCTTCTGGGAGGTGGGCCATGCTCCGCTGGGAGAGGCGCCTGTAGCTGCCGGCCGGGCGGTCCCTCAGTGCCTAAATCCATCGTGAAACTTGGGAGAAATAGATGGTGGGAGAACTGCATGCCTGCTGCTGCAAAGCCACGCTTTCCCAGACCTCAGTGGGGAAAACTGAGCAGCAGAGTTTGCTTGTAAGGGTATGGCTATCAGAGATTAACACAGAAGGTCTTGCTTCTGGAGTCTGGGACCGGGGTAGTGTTATGTTTGCTCCAAGGGTAGATTTTGCCCTTAAAATATCTTCCTTCTCATCTCTCTCTGCTTGTTTTGTTGTATTTTGCTTTTTAATGACCATAACTGAAATAACGGACAGATGATGATGTTGGCTGGCAAGTAACTTTCCTGATTTACTGCTTGGACAGTTCAGATGGCAGCGGGACCATCTCTGATTTCTGGGAACACTTCCTTCCTCCTTTCTCAAGTTGCCTTCCTGATAAGCAGCTTTGTCCACCTGGAAAGGCCCCAAATGCTTAGGAATCTGTAAAAACACGTGGGATTTTGGTTTGTGCCCACATTGCAACTTCTGTGTGCATGCTTTCCATTTTGGAGGCAGCCAATTACTGCACAACTGCCCTGGAAATTGGCAGTCAGACAGGACGCCCGCTTCTTTTGCAGCCTCATGGCTGTTGCTCATCTCTCCACCCTCCAATGTACATACCTTTCCATACCTCCTGCAGTTCCCTGGATCAGCCTTTCCATGCCTTATAAACCTCAGATACGGAAACAAACTTCTTCTGGCGTTAGAGCCAGGCCTGTTATAGCTGTAAGTCATCATATTTCATTAATAACTGATTGATATTAATATCAGTTGGAGCAGATGGGAAGGGAGGAGCTGGAGCTCTTTTTCTTCAATAGAAATAGGCTGATGGAAAAAAGTTGGAGAGTCGCTGCCTCGTACTGGCTGCAGTGGTGGAACAAGTTAGCAAGAGGCTCCATGCGACTGGATCCTGTTACTGTTTTCCTTATGTACTGACACTGTAAGCAAGTATATGGCATTTAAGCAGCATTTCTATTTTTAAAGTTCTACCCTCTTTTTCCAGTGTATTTCCCTTCCCCAGCCCCTTTCCTGAATCGGGAGTTTTTGGCCCCATGAATTCAGAGGCAGGGCTGCATTTTTCGGCAGAGCTTGCCCAAAGAGGATGATGAAACTGAAAGGTCGAGCTTGCGTGAAAATGTCGAATTACAACAGTAACTGGGGTGATAACACTGCCCAGTGTTCTGGGCAAACAACAGCTGGGCAAACAAGTCACGTTCTGTCTGTCTTGCAATAAAATTGTCTTGGTCATCTCAAATGTGTACTTCCCCCCACCCCCCACCAGTGCTTAACTAGTTGGGAAATACTAAATAGTTGCCGCTTCCCTGAGCACAGGGAGAGGGATTTTCAGTGGGGCTTCCCACTTGCTCTGTGAATGAAACAGACTTGATTCATCTCACAGTTAATGTGCTGTTAACATTTTTCCTGGGTTAGGTGTCACTCAGTGTTGACTCTCAAATACCATCCCAAGTTTGTGAAATGTCTTTAAAGTGCAGCGTTTCAGTTGCCTTTTTACTGGTCTCTGTTTTACGCCAGAAAAATTTCCTTATCTCTGGGTGATTTCCTAATGGATAAGAAAATATCTTGGGAGTTTATATACTGTATCTTACATTTAGTCATAGGATGACTTGGTTGGTAGTTAGCCTCTTCCTGATGTTGTCCTTCTGAATCCATATGTATAGTGACCAGAAATGACGGCACTCAGAAGATGCACTTGCTAGGATATTCTTTCCTTTCTCTTTTTTCCAGTAAGTGGGAAAATTTCCTCTTTCTGTTTTGGTGCAGAGAGGAGGATGGTTGCCAGTGCTCTGTGATTAGTGTGGGAGGCCAGGATTGGTGTCTGGGTCTCTGGGTGTCCCAAGCAGCTTTATCCAGGCTTGCAGACTCTTTGAGCAGCACAGACGCTGTGGCTGCTGGTAATCATGGACCCAAATATGTGAAGCACCTCGGTGGTTTCAGGGGCTCTTGCCTGTCCCATGAAGGAACAGGCAGCTGTCTGGACACACAAACATGAGCTGTTTTTTCACGGCCCCTGGCAATTGTTCACTTGCAAGCACGTGGTGGAGATTTAGGATGTAACTACGGCAGTGGGGAGGAATGTGTGAAAAGAGCTTGGAGATGTCAGAGCACCTGCTCGTGAGGAGAGGGCCACATTAGCAGAGCTGTTGGCTAGCAGTAAACAGTCCTGGCACCCTTGTTTCAGGACTTGGCAGCAGCAGGAGTTGAACCGAGTCCAGCTTTACTCTCTACTGCCTGTTCAGTAAGTTGAGGACAAGGCAGATGATTAAGGAAATGTGGGGAAACTGCTACAGAAGCTTTTGGAAAGATAAGAGACTTTGGTCTCCATGTCTGACAGTCTGGCACTTCTCACTAGCATTGAATTCACATGCAAATCAAAGGCAACATCTACTCCCACAGGAAGCTTTATTAATGTACAGGCCTGCTTGCGAATCTCCGTGCTGATGAAGGTTGTGGGACTGACTTCACTCAAATTAATTTCCCTGTCTCTCCTCGTTTGAGCGCTGTGCAGCACCGGCAGCCTCAGCAGGGCTCCCACGCCGGCATCCAGCGATGAGCTCCGGGCGGGAGCGGTACTGCCTGGAACCAGGGAAGGGGGGAGAGGTGCGACACTCGTTGGCTTGGATTACACGGGACGTGCCGGTGTGATGAGGGCAGGTGTCCACAGGGCTTGAAACATCAGCACATTCATTCCATGAAGGCACTCCAAATGGGCTTGAAATATTTTGTGGATAAGAGGAAAGAGGGATGGTGCTTCCCGGACCATCTTTCTTTTGCACATCCTGTGTAAGCAGTGCAGATGAGTCTTGGAAGTGGCAGCGGCAGTTCTTGCTCTGAGGTAGGAGGGAGAAAAGGCTGAGCAGGAAAATGTAGAAAGGAAGGGGGATGTGGGATCCCTGGGTTCACCAAGACCACAGTAGCTACTTGATGCAGATGTTCAGTAAGGACCAGATCTGAGCTATAAACAACCTTCCACATCTTAAACCTGAGCTCATCCGATGCTCAGCTTTTACTGCTGTCAGTGGTGCATAAGTGAAAAAGCGAAATCTTGAGAGGAGAGATGGGAAATGCCATTTCAATCTGCAATCCTCTGCAATGTCTCTGTGCTGCCATCTCACCTGCACCTGCCTTGTTCCTCCCTTTGATGTTCCTGTCCATCCTGACTCTTTGTATCCACAGTGCTCCCTCCAGCCCACTTTTCATTGTTTTTAATCCTTTCCTTTCTACCCTGCTCCACCCTCTCTGCTGGTCCCTCCCTCTCACCCTCACTGGTCCCACCAGGTCTGCACCAGGACAGGTGACAACTGGACATGAAGCAGTTATTGCAGATGTCACCTTGTGTGGAGACCCTCACAAGGGTGGGTGTGCAGGATGTGGGTGCTGTGCAGGTGGGCCTGGAGCATGGACAGGGCTCTGACTTTGCTCCATCAGAGCTTTGCCAGTGCAAGCCTGGCCCTGAGGACAGAAATCCTCATCGGTGTGGGGTCAGCCGTGATAAGGCCTTATGGTGGCAGTGGCCACCCCAGTGAGCTGCACAGAGCTTCGTGGCCAGCTCGAGTAGAGAGCAGGCATTTCTTGCATGGCTACTCGTTCTGGGAATCTTCAAAAATTTCTGGCAGCCAATTTAATTGTGCAACCTCTCAGCTGCCAGAATGGATAGAATATGATCATATCACATGAAATGCATGCAGGGTCTGCTATAGCAACTGTATTTCAAAGAGACAACACATATGGTGACTGGTTCTTTTTGGAATAATATCTATAAGTTGATGATGTTTTATTCAAAAAGGCTGTAGCTTGAAAGGTTAGGGATGTTCTGATTGTTTAGTGTATGATTAAAGAAAGGCTTCTGTGTTTTTTTTGGCCTATTGAATCTAATTACTGGGAACTAAAATGATCATTTGATTGCACATTTACCTGGAATTATTCTTCTACAGAGCCAGTCTTAATAATATATAATAATATGTTGCACTTGTACTGTATAGAGCTTCTTGTCTGAGCAACTCAGAGTGCTTTACAAGTATTCATTAATTAAATAAGCCATACAACACCCTTGTTAAGTAGGTGAGTATTTGTTGCCCATCCCCTTAAGTCTTGTAGGTTTTATTTCTGCTGCCTCTGCCCACCCTTGAATATGCTTTTACAGCTAAATAAGCTAATTCAATAAAAATAACATTTTTTTAACCATACTTAGAATTTTCTTCATAAAAGTTTCCTTTGTTCCGTTGCATTCTTTGGTAGGCTGGAAGGTCTTCTGGTTCTTGATGCTGCACCGTGGTGGGGTGGTTGTGTGTGTGTGTGAGCCCAGATCCATATGGGCCTGCCCTGGTGTGTGTCCATACCTGGCAGCTCCCTGCACCCCTCACAGGGACACGAGCCGTTTTAGAGGTGTTATGGGTGCCCTGAGCTCCAACCAGCTTGAAATGCAAAATCTGGTATTACCCTCACCACACCAAGCTCTGTTGGAAGTCACAGCCACCCTTACAGAGTTTTTGTGTTGCGGTGCAGACTCGTTATTAAATTTGAGAGGAGGGCTTGTTGCCAGAGCGCAGTAGGGTCTCTCCTCCCTGCTTGCCCTGGCCAGCAGCCGTGGTTCTTCAACGTGCTGAGCCGACCAGTCTCTCTTCAAAAGTAAAAAGATGGGTCTAGGCCATAAAATAACAAGTTTTTACTGGGGGTTCAGATCTGAGTTTGCAGTACTTGGTATCAAATCTTTCCCAGCAGTTCTGCACTGAGATTAAACACTCTGCGACTCGGAGAAGCAAGTGAAACCCGAACCGTATCTGACTCCTTAATTAAATAGGTATTAATTAAATCACTCAGAGAACATACACAGTAGGAGTGGGGAAGGCTTTTCCCCTCCTTCCATGTAGGCATCTTGCAAAGGGACTATTTTTCTTGTTTAACATTAATGAAGTCTTCAGCCTTCCCACTTTTCCACCTACACATGTACTGAACGTCTCCAAGGAGACCAAGGAGGCCCGAGTCCGGTGCTGGTGAATCCTCCGGGAGCAGCAGGCTGGGGTCTCGCCAGCGGAGCCTCAGCTGTGCCACAGTCTGTCTTGCAGAGATCATCCTGGCATCCCCTGGCTGGGGAGCCGAGAGGGAGCCAGGGCAGGGACTTGCTCTTCATCTTTTCCCTCGGGTTTTATCTCCTCTTGCTTTCTTTTCTCTACCTGGTGGAGAAATCGGGCCTTGCACAGCAGCAGGCTCTGATGTCCAGGGATGCTTCTCCTTTGCTTTGCATGAAATTTTGCAATAATCCGCCACACATCATGCCTGCTCATGCTTTTGAGGTCATGTCCTTTGTCTCTCCATCCTGTAAGGTCACACTGTCCCTTCGCTGCTCTACCCCCTCCCGTTGAGTCCCCAGAGCTCTGTCACAAGCCATCAGTGATTTTCATAGGATCATAGAATATCCTGAGTTGGAAGGGACCTACAGGGATCATCAAAGTCCAAGTCCTGGATTTTGGTGGGGTGAGATGCTGTCCCTGCTTCTCTTTGCATTTGCTCCAGCTCCTTGCAGCTTTCTCAGCCTTCAGCACAGTGCCTCTGACACTCACCATGGCTCCACCTGCTGCTACCTCTCTTCTTCCTCCCATCATAACCTTCCAGAAACTTCCTTGATGTTCTCTGGCGCTCAGGAGAACAGGCAGTGATAAAGGACTGCCCTCTTCTGTAAGCCTGACCTGACCTGCTGGAAAGGAGGCACATGAAAGGCTTGAGACTGCCCAGTAGCAATGAGGGCTGTGGGCTGCTCCAGGGGGACAAAAATGACTGTATGGAGCTCACCACTGGGATTCCTGCAGTTATCTGAGGTTCACACCCAGGACCTGAACAGCAGCTGCTGCTGGTTTTCTCCATAGTCAAAATGGGAAATGCAGTGGTGGGATATCGCCACATTGCATGCAAGTGCTGAGTTGTTATTTTTGTGGAAGCCACTGCTTTCCTCAGTGGAGGTGCATCAGGAGTGGAACCCCATGACCAGAAATTGCCTTGACCCTGTGCTGTGTGCATAGCTCTCCATGCCCTGTTTGCTGTAAACTCAGTATTCCAACCTCTTTCCCCACAGGCTCTCCAGGTGGCACGGCAGCTTCTTCTGCAACAGCAGCAGCAGCAGCAGCAACAGCAGCAGCAGCAGCAGCAACAAGTTAGTGGATTAAAGTCTCCGAAGAGGAATGACAAACAGCCAGCCCTTCAGGTAAGGGGAGCCTGTGTGCCTCTGTGAGGGACTGGGGCCTGTAAAAGATGAATAAATGAGTCTTCCTCGTGAACATTGGAATGGCACCTTCAGGAGCTTCTTTCCAGTGTGTCCACAGAGCAGCTGTGGCTGGTGTAAGTGGCAGGAGGAAATCCCACCCATGGCATATTTACAAATCGTGAGCGTGTACTTTTATTAGCATCTGGTAGGGTTGGATCATGACAAAATGGAATAGCTTTTGTTACTGTGTCAGTGTGCATAGGAGATTTGCATTAACATTTCTGTTTGATTGCTGTTCCATTTGTAGTCTGTGTTCACTCAAACCGTTGATTTGCTGTGTCAAGGATATTAGGAAATACTAGGATATCATATCATCGGTGTGTTTTTTCCCCCTTTATTGTCTGCTGATTTATGGACATCTTCAGAAATAAAATCTAAATATTATAGGGCTTTGTGCTGTTATGAATTCAGAGAGCTAAAACCAATACAGCATTCCCAAACAGAAGATGTATGTACACATATGGGGCTTTGGAGTACATTCTGCTAGTCTTGTGGGATAAATCACGGGGAGTTAAAGACAAGAAAGACCTATTAGGTCATGTATCACATTTTCCTTTTTTTTTTTTTTTTTTTTTTTTTTCTGCTATTCTAGTGTTAGAAATCCCAAGTGGTGGTGGGACCGCTGTTATTTTCCTTCGGATGGTTTTCCATAACAAAGCACACGCTCAGGAACTTTCCACTTTAGTTCTGTCCTGTTGCTCCAAGTAATACTGCTTGTATAAATACTGAGTCAGTCCCTTGCCTTGCCTCGTGTTCGCAGTCCTCAAACATCCGAGATGCTAACATGTACTTGCCAGTTTTGGCAAATTATATGTATCTAGTTCTTTATGCATTCCATAAACTGGCACTTCCAGACCCTTGACCACTTCTCTGGTTTGCAGCTGGTTATTGCTTTTATTACTGCTCTCTGCAATTGCAGTGTGTCCCTGGATTTTTGATAATCGGTTCCTGAATGCAGCAGTTCAGCTGCAGTTGCACAAAGCCCTGTAGCTGGGACATTTATCTTATCTCGCTCTTCTATATCTGATGCTTCAGCCTCTGTAGCCCCAAATTCTTTCTGTTTTTTTTTTTTTTTCCCCTCTTGTTGTCATAGCACGTTGTCAAACTCATGTCTGTTTTGCTCTTTCTATTTTTTTTTTTTTTTAGTTTGATATACTATCACCATGAGTTCCCTGACAGCATTGCTGCTTCTCTTGCCTTTTATATGTGCTTCAGATTATTTTCCTACAAAAATACGGATCCTAGGCTCTTTAAATATGTAGTAGAATATGGAAGGTAAAACCAACATCACTAAAGGCCTTGACAGTAAAGTGAGAGGACCTGATCCTGTGATTCTTACCCAAATAAAGCCGATGGGGACTTCAAGGGAAGTTTTGCCTGAGCGAGGAATAGTTATTAACTGCAGCCCTTGGCCCAGCGTGGACAACTTCAGGCTTTGGCGTAGTGATTTCATCTTCAAAGCATTTTGCAAATACTAATCTCCAAAACATCCCCAGAAGGAAAGTCTGATAAGTAAGTAGCATTATCCCAGTTCTGGACTGGGAAACTGAGGGAAGCGGGTTAAGCGACTCGCATAGGATCACAGAGGGAATTGGGTTTAGAGGTAGGATTAAGATTCATGAGTTCCTGGCTCCCACCCCCGAGCTCCGGCTGCTGGACAACACCTCGGGCTTTATAGCCGGGCTATTATTCTTTTGGAAAGTATGAAGCATTTTGTCATTGGGCAAATATACGTTTTATTGGCAGTGTCGAGAGCCGTAATCCAAAGCGTTACATTAATGCCTTCAAAAATATTTTATTTGGTAAATCCATAGCTGATCCATATGCCTTTTAATAGACTCTTCCACTGGGGACATTTTTAATGAGAGATTGTGCTGGCTAGGTCCAGTGTCAGGTACTAAAAGAAGTGCTTTGTTGTGCAGATGTCTTAAGAATAGCTCCAGAGGATGAAATATGACTGTGTTGACCTTTCAGCTGTGAGCTTATTTGTCAGGATTCAAATAAGTTGAAAGGATCAAACCAAACAGTTTCCGTAGTCAGACTGGGAATTGTGTTGCAGAGGTCAACAGTGAAGGCCACATCGCGGATTCCATAACATAGCCAATTGTTGGTACGTATTAAAGTACTGGAGCAGCTCCTGCAGTCAGAGACACAATTAAAATTCTAATTTATTAATGTATACAGAGAGCTGGCCCAGCCTGTCACTCACTGATTCAAATGACTGCCCGGTCTTTTTTTTTTTTTTTTTTCCCCTTCTCACTCCTGGTGCTGTTGCAGTCTGAAATGTACTGGAAGTCCTCTTGGATGTAACACCCCCAAGTGCATCCTTGTAATGAAAATCTGTTGCTGAAAGGAAATGGTGCTGCTGGGGGTAGAATTTTTGAGTAAAATTGTACCCACACGAGAACCCACGCCCCCTGAACTGGGATGGGGCCACGCTGACGAGGCGATGCCCATTGCTGACAGTACCTAGAATAAATGTCAAGGGTGGGGGAAGTGCGCCCGTTTTTCAGAAGTTTGCCTAAATAATGAACAAGTCATCTTTGGGTTTCGTTTATAAATATAGATGTCTCATTCAGTAACCACAGTGGTTAGCAGTCACCTGGGTTTTTTTGTGACAAACAGGCTTCATGTATAACAAGAACACCATAGGCGTCGCTCATCGCCACTGTGCTTGGTGAGGGCACTGCTGAGCAGCACCCACCACGAGTGCTGGGGAGCTGTTTGTGTGGAACAGGGAGGGGTGCTGTTTTCCTGGGCTGCTGGTTCTCCTACTAAAATGCTCCATATGAGGGGAAGCCGGTCCAGGGGCTGGAAGAGCTCCCTCTGTCTCGGGCTCAGCACTGGGATGCTGGCAGGCAGGCTGGCACCTGAACCCCACTGTCACAAACAGATGGGGAAAACTAACCTAGTAGATACTGTGTAGCTAATCTGTTACTGCCTCGTGGATGATTTCCTCTAGTCCTTCTTTATTCACTGGTCAAATAGCCACGGTACTTAAAAATATATCCCAGCATCCCATGGCCACACTGGGACACGGTGCCTTCAATAGCATTTACGTGACAGTGGGTTCTTGCAATCCTGCTGACCTTGACCGTGGTAACTCTACCTGAAGATCTGCTTTTAGCAAATTGTGAGATATTTAGTGCATAAGAACTTGGACGCAGGAGTGGAGATGTGCTCTGCTGATAGCTGAAAAAGCCCAAATCTCCAAATACACGATGACTCACATTTTGAGCCTATCTCGCACTGCCGTGGTTTAGATTTGGCAGTGACCGCCGGTTTCACAGCCTGATGACACAAACAAAAGAAAATTGAAAGTTAAGAAATGGATTTAGTAACCAGCAGTTGGGGAAAGAACATAAAAAATATCAGTCCCACAAAAATTACTGGAAGTGAAAAAAAAGACTAAAGTCTGTTTGATAATATATTTGCCATAGACATTGGATTTCCTTGAGTCTGTGAAACAAATAATTTAACAGACCAGGTATGCTTAGGATTTTGAAAATGTGCACAAGTTTCCTGGCCAAGATAAATATATCTTTGTATTAATAGATGTATTGATTAAAATTTGCAGCTTTAATTGCCGATGCTCTTAACGATTATTCATTTTGGTTCTTCAGGCATTTTAGTTGCTGGCAAGAACACACAGATTGGAAACAAATCAAGAGACACATTTTTCTCCCAAGAAAGTAAAAGTGCATGTGTGTTTTGGCAATACTAAAAATACAATTTTTTTTAAAGACGTAAATGTTGTGTGTTGCATCGAGCTGGAAGTTGGATACTGGTCTGAAAACAGATTTGGGACATCCAAGTCAGTATCTCGCAATTGAAACCCATCACTTGACTTTTTTTTATGTGATTAAATGAGAGTTGTTGTCTGATTGTTAACCTGTGTGTGTTTGGTGAGAAGAAATAATGAAATTACTGGGATGGAAACTTTTGCTTTCGGTTGACAAAACAAAAAAATAAATCTTCCCTTTAAGTCATGGCCAAGAAAAGAACTTGGGTTTGGTTTGAATTCTCAGGGTGAGACTGGGGGAGGCTGAGAGGACAGAACTGTCCTTGCCTTTGCATACCGCTGCTTTTTACAGCAGCCTTTTGGCTGGGCTTTTGTAGAACTTAATTTGCATGCCATATTATCTTACTATTTCTTTCCAGTATCTTGAGAAATAGAAGAGGGTAAGAGGAAAAAATCACTGTAGCTTGATGTTGTGGGCAATTATTATTGTTTTTTATGAAGTTAGAAATCATTAGCTTGACAATGTAATAAACACTGAGAGGTGAAGGGCAGGGTATGTTCTGTTTTGCTTGGAGCACACAAGTCTTAGGCTATCTAGTCTCAGGTTTTACACCCAGAGTACCTTTTTTACATAGTGGTGAATTTAACGACTAGTAGAGAAATTGTCTCAGCAGAAAATCTGGCAGGGGAATTAAATTTGCAAGTGTATTTATTCTATTTGTGTGAGTATCTCTCTGTTTCAGTCTTAAATATGAGAGTTGATCTGAATTTGGCCTCAGTCAACCAATGGGAATTTTGCCACCAAATCTACTTGGTTCAAGGTTTCACTTCTGCTGGGTTCAAAGTTTGCCTATGAAAATTTCATTTCAGTCTTTCATTGTTTATTTTTGACTTTGGAAATAAAGTTGAGTTTTTCTAGTTCCTACAAATGGACCCCATAGGTTATTTTTCACCCCTAAGCCCAATTATAGGTGTTAGTCAGTTCTTGGAATGTGCCTGTGAAATGCAAACATCATCCACCCCACAAAAAGAACAAAACTGAGTCAGGTCCTCAGAATTACAAGATCAGCTTGAAAATTTTTATACTAAGGGGTTTTTTTTCAGTGAAACCTGTGGGCCTTATTTTGCTGCCCTTTTATATATTTTTAAAGCCTTTAGTATTCAGTTTTTCCAGCTTTTTAGACTGAGCAGAGAGTTGACAAATGCAGTTTTTCTTGAAAGAAGTCTGTGATTGTCCTGTAATGTCATGATTCCAAAAAAATGAAGCTTCTAGGAAAATACCAATATATTGGGAGGGCTGGCAGTGTGAGGTACTGTCAGCAAACATGATTATTCTCATTTTATAGCCATGTAAACCCCAACAGAGAGATATTAAGTGGCTCACCCAAGGTCAGAGAGCTGCAGACCCTCGGTGGCATCGAGGTGCACGGCTCTGCTGGGGTATTTGGGGGTTTGGTTTCTGCATATTGAAAAGAGGGAGGGGCAAAGTAGAAGCCTGGATCCCTCCTTTCCAGCTCTGTGTCTTGTTGGAGCACCCTGACTGTAATTTTCTCGCAGGTTTTCTGCTTTGACATTAAGCATTTAGAGAACAGGTTTGTAAAAACAGTGATTTCTGGCCAGGTTGGGAGTGAGGCCATGGGGCTGGCAGTGCCCGAGCCTGAACGTGCCTTACCCACCTCGGGGAAGGGGAGAACAAATGAAACCTTCCTGACTGGTCAGAAATGTGTAAATTGCTGACAAAATGACACATGTAATTAAGAGTGCTCCTGCCATTTTACCTTGTGGTTTACACCTACAGTGTTGAAAAAAGAGAGTGACTCCCACCTCGCTAATTACCATTATCACTGAAATGGTAGGGTTTGAGTCATTAGTTCCATGTGCATTTAATTAGAGGAAGGCTGAAATTGGATTTAACTTATTACTTTTTCATGGATCACTTTCTTGTCATCACTTCAAATTGGATTGCAGCCCCAGGTAACTAATTATGAGCGCCACAGGATCAAGAGTGAAAAAAAGGTAATTAGGAATAACACTGTTGGACCCTTGCTGGTAGTCCACTTGTGCTTGGGAAGAAATGAGAGCGGTATTTTGTAGTATTACAGATTAGGGAGTTAAAGGTGTGTGCTGCTGCCAGGAATGATGGGAGACTGCCCCCTCCTATAGTGGTTTATATGATGTACAGCTGGGTTGAAGATGTTATAGCGACATGGTTCCACAATCAGCTCCTTAATACCGAGATTAAACTTGTAAAAGCAACAGATCGGTCGTAGGCATGAGGCATCTCAACAACCGGGCAGCCAGGGGTCCGCCCGTGTGCGATTGCACCGGCGCTGCCGAGGCGCTCCCACGGTACCGGGCGCTGTAAGTACAGCGAGCTGGAATTGATAACAAATTAATGAACATATTAATGATCCGAAAAGATCGTTCATATCCGACGGGGAGATGTATCAATCAGGAGAGCAGCGGCGAGGTTGATGATGTGTGTGTCAGGGGCTGAGCTCGGCGTCGCTGCCGCGATAAAATCAGGAAATCAGGATGGTGCTTCTCTTTCCTTTGCTGGAGAGGTTTCTTTTTGTTTTGCTTTCTGTGGGCAAGGTTTGCTTGGTTGGTTTGTCCCTCTTTTTTCTTTTTTTATTTTTTGATCTTGGAGATATGATTGCCAAGTTCTGCTTTCTTCAGAAAATACTTTAAAACAAATTGTTTTATTTCCATGTGCAGAACAGAGTTCAGAACTGCAAGTAATCAATTTTATTGACACAGTCTGGAAAAAAATGTTGATGAGAGTTCAAGGATGTGAAAAGATTGAAATTTCAAAGTACCCAACACCAAGTGTAGGAAAATTTCAGAAGTAGTTTCATTAAGCAAAGAAATCTATTGTGTGAGGATCTGTAAGAGGAAAATCTGCTCTAGGACCTAATGGTATTACAAGGAGGCTGCGGCAGCTGATTTTTACCTTTAGAAGAAGAAAAGTTTCCTAATTTCTCCTAGTAGTGAATCACAGTTCAAAGGGTAGCACAATTTCCTTAAGTTGTTTAAAATGGCTTTTAATGCTCTGTTAATTTAGGCAAATATTTGTGACTCAGTGTTGGGTAAGTGCTGCTTGCTCATTATTTCCTGATGCAAAGCAAAGGGTAGGAAATTCTGTGAACACCATGCAGAGATGCTAAAGAGACTTAAGAGTAACAAAATTCAGTTACAGAAATTAGGTCTTTCTCATTTACTTGACATTACAAAATAAATCTCGAGATTAAAAGGTATTACCTTTAATACAGAAAAAGAGAATCTCCTTTAATACATCTCAAATTGATTTACAATTTTTATACATAATATTCATCTGCGGTTGAAAAGGGGGCAACCTAAGGTCGAGTGATGTAGTGTTTCCATTTTTCCATATGAGTCTTACTGTGTGTGATAAAAGCAAACTCCTTTATTTTGTCAGTCTGCAGGAATTTCTGATGAAGTGCAGGGGTCACTTTTCTGTCAATTTGAGTAGGCAGCATTTTTGAACTACTGTTTTTTCCCCCCCCCCTCCTACAAGCCGTGGCCCCGATCTGACACACTTGTGCACACACACGCACACACACACTTAGAGTGCTGCAATCTGCAACTTATTAGTGCGCAGTGCTGGAGCCTGTCCAGTGGTTAGAAAATTTCCTGAAGCCTGGAATAACAGCAGTGGGTGCAAGTGCCATCGAACAGAAGTGACAATGAGGGGCAGTCCGGCCCGCCTGGCGCAACGCCCGGGCTGGAAAACCAGCTGAGATAGTCAAACGCGGGAAGATTGACGCGGTGCATCTGGGAA
The DNA here is from genome assembly GCF_022539395.1 of Myiozetetes cayanensis. Classification (NCBI taxonomy): domain Eukaryota; kingdom Metazoa; phylum Chordata; class Aves; order Passeriformes; family Tyrannidae; genus Myiozetetes; species Myiozetetes cayanensis. Next base: position 4,186,981 of record NW_026087389.1, read on the forward strand.
ATGCTCAAAAAGTTGGGTTCTTGAAAAAATTACCTTCTGTGATCGTAAGACATCATCTGTTTTCCTACAGAGATTGTTTATAACAGGGTTTTCAAGCACTTGTCAAATAACCAGGAGTGAAGGAAACAGGCTAAAAATCTCTTACCGTTCAGATGAGTCCTGGTGTAGCTGGAAAAAAAACGAACTCTCGTCACACAGATCAGCAGCTTCCCAAAGCAGAGGGAGCCTGGGAGAAGGAGAAAAGGAAACTATTAGTCAAAAGCGACCTGTCTGTGGGTTGGGGAAGGTGGTACGTCAGGGCGATGGGCGCAGCGGTGGCACGGCGAGGTGAAGTCATACCTAGGAACTGTTTTGTGTGTTGCTTAGCTTTTGTTACTGAGCTGTGATATCATGGGCAAAATATTATAAACATAGCATGGCTATAGCTTGCTTGTGTAACAAAAGATCAGGAACTTTTATTAAGTTTGTTTTCCTTGTCATATTGTAAAAATTTATTATGTGTACTGTGTATATTAGAAACAGATTTGGGTAATTCTGTCTAAATGAAGTCATCCCAGCTATTTCCAGACTGTCTGTTTTTGGTTGTGAATAATTTTCATACATCAGATGGTTGTCATATTTAGTAGCTCTCTACATTTTAAATAGGACATATCCCATTGTGAACTTCTACGGACTTCAGCCTGCCTTTCGTTTTCAAGGTTATGTTGTTGCAGGAGTATTTTAGAGAGCTGCCCCTGGCAGGGCAGGGAGTGCTGGAGGAGTCCCTCGCCTTCCTGCAGCAAAATAACAGGTTTTTCACAACTGCAGTAGTACTTGTGGCTTTCGGCAGCACGTGCTGGGAAGAGCCTGCCAGATACCTATTTCAGCTTGTCCCTTTGTGTTCACACTTTGCAACAAATATGTTAAAAAAACACTAAAGGAAAAGTACTGTGTATCAAAAATCTCCGATAAAAGAATTCTCTCAAAGAGTACATGCTGCCGCTTTTTTTTTTTTCCTTTTCACAGAAGTGTGAAAGAAGTTAATGTTTAAATGTTTAATGTTTTAATTTAAATCATATACACATCTACATAGCAGCTAAGTTACTGTGACTTTTTTATTTATTTTTTTTTTAATCCTCAAGGCAAAATTTCTTTAGTCAGCGTGGGGAACTGCTGGTGTTCCTTGCACACTGACCGAGAGGAGTTCGCACTGGAAGAAGTCTGCAGTGATGATCACAGAGCAGGATTTTGCCCTGAAACCATCAACTTTGCCAGAAATACTTGAGTTACAGCAATTTGTTTAAAAAGAAAGTTAAAAAAAAAAAAAAAAAGGCAGGAGGGAGAGAGAGAGAAGGCATTTTGATCTGGCTTGCTGCAGTGGAGAAGAGCAGCTGTTTGCCGCATGTGTTTAAATCTCTAGAGCTAATATTGAAGTTTCAGGGCAACAAGTGCAACATAACAGAATAAGTGGAAACTAAACCCAAGGAAACAATTGGAAATGCGGCTTGGATGTGGCTTCGGAGCCTGACAGTTTTACAGCTGTGTCGTCAGGTTGGCAAAATATTTTGTGGTGTGTGCAAAGAAAAGGCTGTTGTGTTGCTGAAATGTTTTTATTTGCCTGATAAGTGTAATCTGCCTTTTATAAATTACTAATCTGTTTAAGGTGTAACATTTATGGCGCATAATCTCCAGTCATTGAAAGCCTGGAAAATTAAAGTAGACTGAAGGCACAAAAAAGAAATATACTTTGTGTCAGGCTGAAGTTCGATGAAGCATGGAGAAGATGGAATAGATTATTAAATAAACTTTGAGAGGAGATGGAAAAAGCACTGAAATATCTCATTTTGAAAAGAATTAGTTTACTTGATTATATGCAACTGTATCACACTCAGGAAAGTATAAGACAAATGAAAGCAAAACAAAATTTAATTGAGCTATTATTTTGCAGACTTTGGCTCCGTTTCAGACAGCCTAATCAAATTGTGCTTTGCTCAAATAACTAGTGTTAAATGCAGTCTACCAACAGATGTTTAAACAGAGACTAATTGGAAAATCTACATCCTGGGTTTAGCATGTCTAGTTGAAAAAGTTTTGGAATTGCCTTGGAGTGAGCTGGGAAGATGGCGGGAGGAGCTCAGGTAGCATCAGAGGGCGTTGTGAGAGGAGGCAGCGGTGCCTGTGCCAGAGTTGACGAGGTCACCAATGCCACCGAGGTCACTGATGCTGTAGCTTGGTGCATTCAGCCCTCAGAAAGTTGTATTTCATCGTGTTGTGTCATGCCATGTGCCAGTGCATGGAGTACATGATGCGAGGTGTTAAAAGCAGTACATGTGATTATCAAAGCTCAACACTTCCTTGCCAGTTCTGTCACTTTGGCATTTTTTAAGCAGTTCCAGATTTAAGTTATTAACTTGTGTGGTACATCTCAGCACTGAGCCTTTTACAACACATCTATGCAGCCATCCCTGGAAGTGTTCAAGACCAGGTTGGACGGGGTTTGGAGCAACCTGGTCTAGTGGAAGGTGTCCCTGCCCATGGCAGGGAGCTCAAAACGAGATGAGCTTTAGGGTTGCTTCCAACCCAAACCATTCTATCATTCTGTGTTTGGTTTTGTGCATTTTGCTGCTTTACAAGGCTTTTTGGGCCAAGGCGTTGCTACTCGTGGTTTGTGTTCTGGGCTTCGGGTGGGGTCAGTTGGTGTTGTGCAGGTGCAGTGTACATTTCCACATTTGCTGTGGAAAAATTTTATCCCAGGGACTTCGCTGTCCTAGGGAATGGTGTTTTCTGCATTCAGACAACTGAAGACCAGTGTTGACAGTCGGTCACTATTGTCACTGGCCACTTTATTAAGTTGATGGACCTTCCCTGTCCATCCCAAAATGAGCTCCTTTTGGGCCAAAGCAGCAACCTGTTGCCCTAAGCAGGTTTGTAACCCATCCCTCTTATTTCATGTGGTCTTCTTCAGGGGATTACTCTGGGATAAGAGTGAGATGCAATGTGATGAGTGCTCTGTGAAGTCTATTAGAGAGGCCCTTCTGGCTCTTAGAAAGGTTTATTCACTGTTGTCTAAGGGCAGTGGCTCCTCAAGTTAGTGCTGGTGTTATGGGGGCTTAATAGTCAGTATGTAATGGGGAGTAGTCAATCTGTAAGAAAAATAATCATGCACACATAAATATATATATATTTCCAATTTTACCAGTTGGAACCCTAGAAAAGGCAGATTATATTTTATGACTTGTAAACATCAGGGCAGATATTTCGGGAGAACTGCAGACAGCTGTAATTTTGTGAATGTGCACAAATTACTTGGAAAACAAATATTCCTCTGCCTACACAGCTGTATTCACAACCATGGACCAGAATGCCTTTTGCATGATGCTCACGCCTGGTTCTGTGGAATATAATAATGCTCAAATGAAGAAAATGTGATTTAAAAGTGAAGTCAGAATTAACACTCGCTGTGAAAACCTGTATTACTGGCTGAGGTGTTGGCATGGGAGTGGATAAACCACTTGAGGAAAAATGAGAACTAACCAGGGCGTTTATTTGTACTCAGATCAAGAGCTCAGATTGCTCAAACTAGTGTAGGAGAGAAGAACATGCCTGTATCTTCCAGAGATACCTCCTGCTGCCTGTGCCATCCTGCAGGGTAAACATTGAGTTGGACTTGATGGTTAGAGAGTTCTGCAGGACTTCTTTGGGTCACCTGTGGGGGGAGGGAGATGGAGGCTCCCCTGGCTTCACGAGGGCTGTGAGTCAGCGTCTTGCCTGTCCCTTTTCTTCTCAGTTACTTGCACCCAGGTGGATTTGCAGAACACAGCTGAGCTGTCATTCACATCATTTGTTTGCACGCTGGCGGTTCCTTCTGTTTGTCCTTTTCCTGTGTGATAAGGAGTTCCTACAGGAAAGTATGAATAACAGGAGAGGAGGCGAAGAAAAACCCCAAAAGTAAAAACAAGGCCAAGGAAGAAGGAGTAAAGCACAAGTTAGCAAGAGCCAAAGGCCTGGCATTGATTTTACTTTTATCTTTGGTGTTTATTCAAAGGCTGTGGATACAGGTTAACTTCCTTGGCTCAATATTTATTGCTGCGTTACTTGTCTTAAAGTGGAACAATGAGCGCTTTGTTGATTGGGTTCAGAGATTGTCCCATTTTATTCCATCTCCTGCATCCCTCTCTCTGTCTGCAGGTTTTAAGCAGTTTATTTTAATTTCAGATTTCTCACCCTCCATCGTGAATTGCTGCTGTGCCACCGGCAGCAACACTTGAGGGACTATTGTTCGTCTTTTCAAAGTGGTGGGAGCACACAGGGAAGCCATTAGCTCCTGTGAAATGTGACCTTCCTTGATGATATCACACTTTGCAGATTCAGAGCAGGATAAACATTTTAAAGGAGAGGGGAAATATCAGATAGGTTATTTTTTTCATCAGAAAAGGTTGTAGAAATATTCTGCGCAAGAATTAAAAAGTAAGAGGGAAAAAAAGCCATAATGGCACTAGTTACCTTTCTGTTTTGACAGCCATCAAAGATGTGCCCAGATCAATTAATAGGCGAGGGAATATCTCCTCTCCATTACCCACACTGACCCTCGAGCAGACAGTGGAGCAGAAAATCAGTGCAGTCACAGTGCAGTGAATGATGACTGTACTGATTTTGCCCTAATTTAGCAATGGCAGTGATTTCAGTGCTATTAGGAATGGGCACATCCTGGACAGTTTCTCAGGCTGCAGTGTTTGGAAAGTGCCCCCACGGTATTGAGGATTTCTCTCTGGAATAGGAGCATTAACATCATGTAGAACATAGTTCAGATATTTTTAAATCCTGTTGTCAGCAACTGGCACTAAAGGGGAAGGTATGGTTACTGTATGCATCATGTTATTTTTTACTTGGAAAGTGTGCTCATTTTGAGTCCTTCACTCAGCTGTGTCTACCCAGAGGAAAAACAAACCAATTTCTTCTGGGAGAGCCCAGCAACGGACACATCAGAGCAGCGAGGCCAGCTGCAAAATTGTAGTGGTGGTTTGTTGCTAATTCTGCAGGAGTGAGAGGAGGGGACCACCCTGTCTTAAAAAAAAAAAGAAGGAAGAAAACCAAACCAAAAATAATTTAAAAACCCACTTTCAGTTTTTAACTTTGATTTTGCTAAAAAAAAAAAAAAGGCAAACAAACCAAAAAAGGCAGCAAACAGCCTTACTCCTTGCCCAAGGATGCTGTAATAATTACTGGGGCAGTTTTTCCATTCGTGGTTGCTTTTGCCTCACACCTGTAGGAAGCCTGTTCCTCTGCTTCTGTGCTTCGCCACCGCAGTACTTTTATTTGAAAACACGAGGAAATTCAATTTCCTAACCCGCCTCTGGAGTCAGGGCAGTTACGGCGATAGAAGAGTTGCAAACGGCTCGTGTGTGAACAGTTTAGGATGGAGCCGTACGGGGCCGCGCTGAGGTGCGGGAGAGGGAAGATAATTGTAAATGTTCTTGTGGGGATCTGATTGACAGCTTATTGTCTGCAGGCAGTGAGCAGAGAATAGGAAATGAGTTAAGAGTAGGGGATCTGGCAGGCTGCAGGCTCTGCTGATGGCAGCTGCTGCACCCAGCCAAGCTCCAAACCAGCCTGTGGCACGCCTCTTTCCAAGGCACCCCCAAAGGGGCGCCCCTTCTGTTGGTTCAAAGCGTGTGTGAGATGAGGCTGTGTCTTGTTTCTGCTGCTGGGTCACCATGGGGTGCCTGGAGCAGTCTCAGCCCCCGTGTTGGGGTGACCCTGGTCAGGGTGTTACTGCCACCCGTTAGTATGGGGGGACAGCAGGGATGTCCCATGGCACCGCTCCATATGCAGAGCAAGAAAAGGAAACATCTTCTCCCCAACTCAGTAAATTTGTCAACACAAGGTCTCTTTGGTAGCTTTACAGTATTGTAATATCTGAGACCGGTTGCATGTGTTTTTAAGTTTTCATTATCCCACTTTTGTCCTTTGAATGATAGATGCCCTCAGGTCCAACAGCCTGTGAGGAGACCCCAATGAGCACTTAAATATTACAGAACTTCACATGCTAAAGATAGAAATACCAAAACCAAATATTCCATCCCCAAACTCTGTCAGTATTTTTTTTTTTTATCTCCCTGCCTATGTGCATTTAAGAAAAAAAGAAAAATCCCAGCTTTGTATTGTTAGTGTAGGCTTCTGAGCCAGACTGCACTACAGAGCACACTGATGTGTCTTCCCCTGAGGTATGGAAAGATCTATGTGTGCTAAGCAGGTGTTTTCGTTTGTTTAATTGGAGCTGAGTTTAGCACAATATTACAGATAAATGAATTACACATGTTCAGTAATTCATAGAAAGTGAGCGTTGTTTTGCTTAGACACTTGTCTTCGCATCCAGGCTCCTGAGATAGTGAGCTGGCAAACGAGGACTGAGGTCTTCTAAAAACACAAAACTGCGCGTGCACGAGCAGAGCCCGACGTCTGGCTGCTAAAACAGCAATAATTATTTCACCTTTGTTTAAGTCGCAACATTTTAAATTTGAATAGTATCCTGTTTTGACAAACTGCAAAACCACAGGTCTGAAAAAGACGCGCACGAGGCCTGTGTCAATAGTTGGTGGCATCTCTGGGCAGGAAGCTTTGGGGTGACACACGCTGGCTGTGACGACACCAGGGATGGAGAGACCCAGGAACCACCCAGAGGACTCTGGGGCTTTTCTGGCCTGCTGTGCCCAGAGTGGTGACGTGCACATTGCTTGGCAAGATGATGACTGGTTTGCTTCTACCTGTGGGTTTTTTATTCATTAATAGTTCTTTTTTCCACCTCTCTTTCTGCCGGGCTTCCCAGGCTCAAGCTGCCGCCCCCTTCGCAGAGGCACTACAGGGTATGAGTGCCCCCACTCCCTCATCACCACTGACAGGTCTTTCAGCAGAGGGATAGGACCCCTGGATCCCGGGAAAGCCTCCCCTCTGGGAGCAGCACGGAGGACGTGGCTGGCCCTGCTCTCATTGGAGCACTGAGTGAGAGCCACAGGCGGCTCGGAGGTGCTGCCTTTCAAAGGGCGAGCAAAACCGGTCGCTTCTTACAGCTTCCCTCACAGTTTTGAGTAGTCCCAGCCCTTGGCCAGCTTCCAAATGGATAATTCAACTTACCCGAATTTCCTCTGCAGATTCAATTGTAAACTCTTTCCTCGCTCTCCCCTGCCAGGGCTGTGTATAACTGTGCTGTGCAGCCTTAAACAACCGTCACGCGCAGCTCCAGAGCCCGTGGAGTTTGAGGCATGGCAAGGAAAAGGCTGAACTTTAGGGAGAGCATTGTTTGTGCCTTTTTAGTTCGTGCAGTACTTGGGAGCAGGCTTTTGGATTAAAGGTGTGGTTGGAGCATAAGTCAGTGTTGTGAGCTGGCGGGGTCAGCACTTGAGGCTGATTGTGAGAAATGATTTATTCAGGGACATCCTTTGCTCGTGGACATCCTCACCTTCAAGTCTTCTGATAACTGAAATTAAGGCTATTTAGCTGAATTCCTCATTCATCTGTGAATTTGTTAACACATTACCTGTGGAACTACTGTGTATGTGTATATTCCTTTCCTTCCACCAGCTTCCCACCAACCTCCTGCCAGACCACTCCCCTGCATGGGCCATAACAGAAGGGTCTCGTATGGCAGGAACTACACTGATGGAAAAAACAACAGCCCTTGCCCATGCAGGTACCTATATGGAGCGATGCCTAGCAAAACCTGATCCTAGGATAGATCCAGGCAGGGCTCAGTGCGGCAACACGGCTTTCTAAAGGAAGCCAAAGGCACGTGGGGAAGTGGTGTGTGATCTGGGAAGTGCTCCTGCATCCTCTGGGTTAAATGGAACCACCGCAGTAAATCACAGTTGAAAGTGAGTTGCAAGCTTTTAAAACTGTTACTCGTTTGAGGCTTTTCCTGCTGCACGTGTTGGTATGGGATTGTTCTGCAGGAGGCTCCTGGGATTTAATGTGTGTCCAAACCCAGCAGCAATCTCGGAACGTTTGTGGCGGTGTAATCTATAAACTTTTAATTATATATAGAGCTGAGTAAATAGCTTGAAATCTCTTTAAACTCTTTGTTCATGAATGTATATTAAAAAGTGCCCATCCCATATGCACACATGCACACACACCCTCTTCCTTCCTTCCTTCCTTGTTTTACACCCACTTCCAGCAAGGCTTTGGCTCGTGGCATCTGTCCTTGTGCCGGGAGCTGTGGCCAGAACTCCCCATGGGGGTGGCCCAGCCAGGGCTTGGCTGGACACTGACACCTCCCCCCGGTGTGTGTGTGGTGTCAGAGGACAGTGCAGGAGCTGTTGACTGTGTCTGGGTTTCCCACTTGAAGTGCAGCCCTTTGGGAGGCTGATTCTGCAGCTTCAAACACTTTAATGAGATGCAAATTGTTTGTGATGCTGCCTTACTAAATGTATTGTAATTTTAAAATCATTTGCTTGTTAATTGTATTTAAATAGCTGCCACTTAGACAAGCAGAAAGTTTCCAGAAAGATAAATTGGGGTGGTTTTTTTTTTTTTCTTTTTACTGTGTTTGAGAGCAGCCCTGATGACTTTTCACGGCTGCTTTGGTACAGCGTATTCCAAATGGCAGCATGCCCTGGCCTCACTCACCTCCTGGTCCTCACTTCTTCCCCCAAAAAGAAATACTCACTCTGTTACCTTTCTTCTACAAAACCACAGTCCCCTGAGAAAGTGCCACAGTGGAGTACCTGGGGAGGTTCAGAGTAGAGGTCACTTACTTTCCCCTCTGTTCAACCAAGTCGGATCAACCTAGGTCAGATTTTGGGGTGTGTGATGTGGATGCTGCTACCCTTGTGCATATGGGCATTGAAAGGATCCCAGAGATTTAGGGGATTTAAGTGTTTTTGGGCCCTTTGAAATTCCCAACCTGTTTTTATGTCAATGTCTGACTGCCAGGCAGCCGAGGCAAGGTCGCCCATCCTCAGCACCTTCAAGGCTCTGTCTTCTGCATGTTGAAATAAATGGCAAAGTTTCTCTTGGCTCTGGCTGAGCAATATGAGGTCCTCATTGACCTCAGTTCAGCGTGGTTTAGAGCTGATTTTGATACTACATGATTGCTAGCTTTGGCGTCGAGCAAGCTACACGGTATCATTTGTATTTTATTTGTATTTGAAATACTGTCCTGGAAAATGAAAAATAATATTTCCATATCAGTTCGTTCTTCTTGCCTTGGCTGGAGGACCCCACCCTGCCTGTGCTCCTGACTCTTGTTTTCCAGCTACTCTGTGTTCAGCACTGGACCCTTATTTCAATTCTGCCTCATTTTCCCAACAGTGTCTCATATTCCCTTTGTTTTCTGTTTGCATCTTTGTTGTGCAGCAGGATCAGTAATAATAGTTAATAATTAGCAGCTCAATAGCACTTTTCACCTTCAAAGCAATTTTTGGCATTAAATCACTCAGCTCTGCTGGCACTATTACAATATTGACTTGTTACTTCACCAGTGTCACTGAGGCAGCAAAACCTGCATTTTTATGGAGGCCAAAGTGGGGTCATTTTTTTTTTTTTACAGTACAAAATTGGCAAAAAATAAAATTTTCTCCTAGGCTGACACTTCGTTTGCCAAATTTCAGCATAGAGCCAATTTTTAAAGCCGAGTAATAAACACCTGAAAAGTTCTGGTTTATAATGGCAGTGCTGAGAAGCCATTAACTGAATGGCTCTGCTATAACATAAGAAAACCCTTAAACTGTCAAAAAACCTGTAGAAGCTGGTGGATGGAGGCTTAGCAAATGCCAGCTCTGCCTTGAGCCTGGAGCTGAGGTGCAAAGGGAAGCTGTGGAGATTGGCAGCGTGGATCATTAGGTGTGTCCCTTCTCCATTACGGGAAAATGGTCCTTTCCCACGTGTGTGGTGGTGTGAGGTGTGAGCATCCTCTCCCAGGTGAGATCTCTCCAGGTCTCTCAAGCCGTAGGGAGAAAAAGGTGAGGAGGAACAATGGGGATGGAGCTCCAGGGGAGCAGAGAGCAGAATTTAGAACAACAGGAAAAGCCTGGAGCAAAGAAGGAATTGAGGGATGCAAGGTGTCAGAGGGGATTTGAGAGGGAACAGTGTGGGGAGGGATGTGGGGCCAGGAGCCTGGGCAGCAGCAAGTGCAGCTCTTCAGGGCACTGGAGGGAGACGTGACCAGCAGGGTGGCATGAAGCCCTGGAGATGCCCTACTTGGCTAATGTTGTCCTGGGCCCACAGGGCTTATTTCTGCACAGATTTTCCTGGAAGCGAGGGCAGCTCCTCTTCCTTCTGCCTGTGACCTGTGGCTCGCTGGCACAGGTGGAAGGAAACGCCGCATCCCAGACGAGCATTGTGTGTGCACGTGGCCGGGATCAAGGTATCAAAAGCCACCTCCCCAGGGCAGCACACAGCCCATGGCCAGCTCTGCCCTTCCCTGCACAGGGAGGAAGCCGAGCTGTAAGAGCAGTGTAGTAAAATAGCAAATTGACCAGTAAAAGAAATCAGTAAATGAAGGGAACAGCTATTAATGTGCCAAGCCAAGATGTGTAATTATACCCTAGGACTTTTCCAAACTAATACATGTTAAAGGTGTAAACCTATTAAAGGAGAGATTTTTCTGTACAGGGAACTTATGTAGATAGAAGGATTTACACTGTATTTTATTCTTGTATTATAAGGTATAAGGAACATTTGAGCAAATCCAGTCATTCCTATTATTACAATATCATACGTTTTTCATACCATTTTATGCAGTGCTTCAAAAACTTTGGCAGTAATTCTCTTTATATTGTTAGGAATTTTCTTTTAAAAACAGAATTCTTTTTCTCAAATAGTTAATTAGATTTTGAACTTCAAATACAGTACTTATTTTTTTTTCCTCCCAAGAATAGGGGTGTTAGATCCATTGTGCTGTCCAAATTACAGTTTGGATAGTTACATTCTCTCTGCTTAATCACCCTGCAATTTCATTCGAGTGAAGGATTTGGTGCCTCAGGTGTCCTGAATTCCTCCAGGGCTCTGTGAGGCAAAGTTGCTGCCACCATCCACCCCAGAAGCATCTGCAGAGAATTGTTGTCTCCTTCCAGAGATGGATTTTTGTTGTATTGCTCTGTTGTTACACTTCACAGCGAATTTGCACTTTTCCAATCCCAAATTTTTAGGCACATCTGCAGGATTTCTCTTGCTACAGGAAGGTAAATTTGTTTTAAGGGACCCCAGACAAATTTCTTTATTTGCTTGTTCACCCTTTGGCATCATGGGTGCAGCAAAGGAGTGGGTCCTGGCTGCCCCACCGCATCCTCTCCCAGCCCAGAGACCTGCTGCCTCTCAGCATCATCTCTTCTTGTGGCTTGAGGGGAGAAAAGGATTAGGATGAGCAGCAGCCAGATTTGGGTAGGAAACATCAGTGGGTCATAACCCGTGCACGCAGTGAGGAGCTGCCTTTGCCTGGGGAAGGGAAGCGGGAGGGGAGGACCCTGTCCTTGAATTCAGTTCAGACCCCGTTTTTTTGGAATGAAGTGACGGATCGTGGCATTGCACTGTGAAGGGCTGGAGTGGAAGTACAAAGGAAAAGCCCAGAGCACACAGTGAGCCCTGCTTAGTGATGCACAAAGGACTCTGAGCCGGTCGGATGACCCCAAGGGATCTGAGAGCAAAGTCCTCTGGTTGGGGTGTTTGCTTAGCCGGCATGGCTGGCTGTTTCTCGCCCATGTGAAACCAGATGTGCACCATCAAAATGACTGACGTGGCCAACGGCCAGGGAATGGCTGTGCCGGGGCTGGGGCTTCTGCCCTGCAGTGTTGTTGTCCCAAAACAACAATGGCACCTTCTCCTCTCCCATTCTCTGTCCTGCTGGGCTGAGTGAGGGGGTGCTCCTGACCCAGAGACAGTGAGGAAGAGGGGAAGCACACTATGTGCAGTGTGAGGTGATGGTCACAAGGACACCTCCCTCGCCATGCCCTGCTTTCTAAAAAGTGATTTATACATGTACAGGGGAATGTAGGCTGGTAACCTGTAGTATCTCCTCCCAGTAATTCAGAGCTCCCTTGCAGCGAACACACCTTCCCAGTGCAGTGTGACAACCAGAGAATATTTTAGGGGACTCCTCTGTGTGCTTCTACCTGCACTGAGTCGTCTTGGCTTTAGCACTGTTTCCCAGCTTTGCAAATTGCTCTGTTTTGCTGCTTTTTGGCATTTTGGAGGTGCATTTGATCATGGTGCTTGTTCTGTCTAGCCAGGAGCAGAGATCCCAGTGCTGCTCCCAAACTCTGTCCCTGTGTAGCATCAGCTGTGCCACAGCTTTTCTCTGAGTTCCTATATAACCATCAGGGCTGTTGCATAAACACCTCTTCAGGAAACAATTCAAGTTGTTTTGTTGTATGTACAAAATTAAGTGTCTTCCTCTCTAAAGAAGAGAAAAAGCTCTTCCCGTGGCTGCCTTCTTAAAAAAATTAAAAATAGCTTTTGAATATTGGAGGAAAACTTGGAAGTGTGAGCCAGCTAAATAAACTGTATCATGAAACCTTGGGGACCACTGAAATGGGAACAGTGGCCCATTACTGCTAAGAAGGTGTTTTATTGAAAATACACTGATGTGCATTCCCAGCAGAGTGAGTGAAAAACGGCAATGCCCAGTGGTGATGCCCAGTGGGGTGTTCTCACAGGTGAACCAGAATATAGAGCTCAGCCCTCCTGGACTGTGAGCACAATGGTCTGATAGGTGTTTTTACATAAGGGGGCCCACAGTTAATCCGTTTTATTTTAATTTGCATCTCTGTCAGTACGTGTGTGTACGTAGGCGTGTGTGTATGTAGTTTGTTGTGGAAGCAGGCCTGGGCTTTTAAAGGGGATCTTTTGTGGTGAGGTGAAGCATTAAGCCTCCTGATGACAGAGGCAGATTACCAGGAGAGGGCAGTGCTTCCAGCGCTGCATTCCACACCAGCTGTCCCCACACCAGCCCTGAGCTGGGGTGATCCACCCCCAAACTCCCAGCCGTGGACCCTGGAGTGGCTCCAGCCTGGAGCACCCGCCTGCCTGCACTGCTGCGATGGGCAGGAGATGATCTGGGGTGGCCAGGAGTTCACTGGTTAATACTTAACAGGCAAAAATGTGTTTGATTGACGTTTGTTTTGTTGATGTTTCATTCTGTGGTTTTTTTCTTACCATGGCAACTTTAACATCACGACAAAACACCTACTTTTCCTCTCGGAGCCATCGCTGTTGTCATGCCCAGTGGGTTATTTTGGTAGACAGGGCTTGTTCTTTTCAAGTGGAGGTGTTGCCATCTCCTACCAGATACCACCTCCAGTCTTTCCTGTCCTAAGAAGGTTTTCTCTGTGTGAACACTGTGTTTCAACCCGTGGCAAAAAAAAAAATGGAGTTTTAGTGGAAACTGCAGCATTTCCTCTACTGTACATGACATAAATGCCATCTCACATAATTAAGGAAAGTAACCAGGAACAGTTAGTGGTGATTACCTCTCAATATATTGTGTACTTTGGGGCAGAAAAATAAATTATGAATAATGCCCAAGCATACTTGGAACAATTTGCACACTGTGCTGTGAGTGATGCAGACCTGCTGGTAGAAGAGTGTGCTAATAAATTTTACTTTGTGGCGGAAACAAGAGATTACAGTTTATTAGGAAAGGAGATGGCAATTTATTAAGATCAATCAAATATGAATGCAGAGCAAAAACGTTGCCATTTTTATTTATTTATTTATCTAGAAGCATGGGGGGAGCAATTATATAAAATTTGTTGTTTACCTGTGATGTTTGATTCATTATTAATATTTTTATGTTTAGAGGGAACCATAATTTTGCTGAAATGTCTTCCATAACTCCTGCACAATCATATTCATAACTCACCTGAATGTTGACACATCCTGCTGTGTATATATAAATTAACTAGTAACACTGGCATTATAAAATGATGCATTAAATGAAGATGTGAATGGTAATTTAAAGCATGCCATGAAGTGAAATTTAAACCATTGTACAACACTGAGGGGATTTAAAGAGCCTTGTTCATGCAGAATTTGCAGGAGCAGTAAGGAAAATGACAGTTTCACATCAGAAGAAGAGCAACAGGGATACAAGGATTACTGAAATGTTAATTGCTTTGGTATTCTGTTTTGTTAGACACCATCCGCCTAAAAGTCACTTTTCTGCCTGAAGATATTTTACCATGAGGGCATTAGCTGAGATTATAAAAAAAAAGACAAAAAAAAAAAATGTTTACTTTGTTCTTTTTCTCAGCAGTTTGTGGGTAATAAGTTTCACTGTTTCCTGTTTAGTCAGTTGTTTTCCCCATTTGTTTTTGTAGGTCTTTCAAACAGCAACAAGGGAAAATGAAGCATTCTCAAAACAGGAAAATATGATTTAACCCCACAAAAATGGGCCTGGGGATCTAGGAGTGGGAATAGTATCCGAGACAGCTTTTTCCCTCAGAACTGCAAACAGCAGCTTGCTTTTAAACCGTCCCATGGCTCTGTCCAGTGTGCAGAGCAGTGGGATTTGGCACTTGCCTTTGCCAGGCTTGGCGTGGGACCTGTGGAGTGGGGGTGGGCTCCTCTGGGCCACAGCAGCACTGGCACAAGAGCTCGTCTGAATTACTCACTCCCAAATTTGTGTGTGGGGAACAGGGTGCAGGATTTGGCCCACCACCAGCAGACAGAGAGCAGAGTGGGACCTATTTGGCCCTGTCTGCCCAGGGGAACGTCCCCAGGGTAAGGGCAGAGGTATTGCTGTCTCAGGTAGAAATTGCCTCATATTAGGACTAAAAATTTTCTAATTTGGGACAGGTTAGAAAAGGTTGTGGTTTGTGGGTGTCTTTTCTTTCCCTCTCCCCTGCCCTGCAGGTAGAGGAGGCTTTTCTGTAGGTAAGTCCATGGTCTCTGCATGGATAGGTACCTACAAAAGTCCATGAATAAAGTGTACATGTAAAATAATGGCATAACAAAACCACTTATTCCCCTGTATTCATCATAATTCCTAATCTGTTCCTCCAACTTGAACCTTAGTGTCCCGTGATTATTTTCTTTCACCTAGGTGTTG
This sequence comes from Myiozetetes cayanensis, assembly GCF_022539395.1. Classification (NCBI taxonomy): domain Eukaryota; kingdom Metazoa; phylum Chordata; class Aves; order Passeriformes; family Tyrannidae; genus Myiozetetes; species Myiozetetes cayanensis. Next base: position 4,202,000 of record NW_026087389.1, read on the forward strand.
ATATGACCACTTAATATGGATCAGATCCTGTGGGAACATGGTGCCAAATAGCCATCTAGCCTGCCACGCTCTTTCCCAGTTATTTTTAATGTATTACTTTATGTGTTCTGTTTTGAACATCCCTGTCTGATGGTCTCTGTCTGTGATGACTCTCCATAATTGAATGGAATTAAAGTGGGAGTTTATGGTTCTTCTTGGTCTTCTAAAATATTTTGCTGGCTTAGAAATGCATTATATTTCATGATGACCTTACTTAACAAGTGCTACCATCTCCTTTAGTAAGGATGAAGTTTTTAGCCCACAGCAGATGTTGGCTGAGCTTGCAGGTATGAAGCTTTTATATGAAAGGGTATAAAACGCTTTAAAAATAACGGCCTGCAGGTTCTGTGGCCAGCACTCAGTGCTTAGGCAGCACCTTTCATTTTTCAAGGTGTTTTGCAAATACTGGTCTAACGAAGATCCTGAAATGAGTCGTATTATCCCCGTTCTGCAGATGAGGAGACAGAGATGTTGAAGTCATTGACTGCCTTGAAATGGTGCAGGCCGCTCCGAAGCCAGGTCACAAACATTGCAGACTGAACTCTCAGAGAGAGGCATCCTCAATGTCAGAACTTAAAAAAAAAAAAGACAAAACCAAACAAAAATTTCTAGGTGACTTGCCCGAGGCTGGGGAGAATTGTCAGTGCCAGAGCCAGCACTGTGCTTTTGCTTTGCATGTAGATCACAACCTTGGGCTTGCATTGCCACGTTATGCTTTTTCTTCGCCCATGGAAAGAAGAGAAATGCCTTGAGCAAAGTGGTAGGTTTCATAGTGTCCTGTTTTTTATATAAATACAGTAGGTCAGAGCTTGGCCCAGAGGCGTGTGATCAGCCAGTGACCAGGACAGAAGGAGGACACTGGCCTTCTGTTGAGCTGTTGTGTACCTGGATGTGGCCATACCGGAAAGTAAGGATTGATGATGTGAGAATAAGATTGAGGGTTGTGTGTGAGTGAGAAGTTTGTGCTGAGGAAGACAAGATAGATCAAAAGATTTCCAAACGGGGGTCTGTAAAGCATCCTCTGATGGTTTGCAGAGACTGCCTGGGCATGCTGCCCCCTCCTCATTTCGGATGCAGAGTTGGTCAGGGTGTGTTAATGCAGAGTCGTTCCTACCGCTGCTCCTTTGCTGTCAGTGCCGTTGGAGATCCTGCCACAGCGATGCTCTTGGAAACGCAGCAGGAGGAGGAGGTGGTCCACAAGAGAAACTGTTGAAAAGTTTAAGCCTGTGTATTCTGTAATATATTCCCCAAAGCAATCCAAATTCCTCGAGATTGCTTTGAAGTCCAGGACAGGAAGGATTTCTCTTAAGCACAGGTGATAATTATTACTAGCTCGTTGCATGCATTACCGGTTTCTGTTACTGCTGAGTGCCCAGTGTGTTGGGGGGCCTGTGTACATCTGTGCTTGACTTTGCATAGATAGAACACATATAAATACTGGCTGTTCCTGTGCCCTGTCAGTGCTGACCTGCTCGGGGTGTCCATGCCCCTTTAAGAGGCAGGCACTCTCTGATTCATGTAGGCTGTTTCTGGCAGATTTAGGGTCTTGCAAAAGATGCCCTTAGTCCCTTATTAAATATTCATAAGAGGGTGGGGTCACATTTTTGTGACCTGAAAAAAATCCCATTAATAAATTTGTTATCTGACACGAAAACACTTTAGGGTGGAAAGCAATCCGTATCGCATCCCATTTAACATCAGATCACTAGTTGTCAGTAAATTGGGTCCTTTGTCTTTGCTTCTTGTGAGGTTCTTCAGCAGCATCACTAATGGGGCTATTGTCTGACAGCCCGACTCCTGCAAATAACGGGAGGTTCTGCTGGGAACGGTGTAGGGCGGCTTGCATCTGCACTGGTACTTGAACGTAAAGTAACTGAGGAGTAACTCTCTGCATCAATTTTATCTGCAGAAACTATGTGAAAATGTAAAACACAAAAAAAAAATTGAAATAGTGGGAGAGTTTTTACAAATATTGCTGCTTGAGAGGAAGTGGAGTTGGACTCGATGATCTTTGTGGCTTCAAACTCAGGATATTCTATAGATAGGAGCTTTTTGGGCAAGGGAAAATAGGGTCCCGGGGCCGTGGCAGTCCCTGGGTTAGAGAGAGCACACGGACAGGGTCCAGTTTGTGTGCTCAAGTCTGGACAAGTGTTTCTTGGAGCTTGCCCGTGTGAGTTTGTGAAGCTTGTTCTGAGTGAGGTGACACTGTGCCCCATGGTTAGAGAGGTGCCACGGACCCAAACATAGCAGATTTGGGTCCGCAGCGCTCGAGGGCTCGGCTGCCTTAGTGCCAGGCAGTCGTAGATGCCCTTGGCCAGGGCTGGAGTGCTCGGGCATCGCTGGTCGCCAAGGCTTGACCAGGAGGGAAAGGGGAGATGCTCCCCTCGGCAGGCCGGGCGCTCACCCCCGTTCCGCTGCAAACTCCTGTCACAGGCATCTTGCGGTCGTTTTTTGTTTGTTTGTTTGTTTCATTATCGCTATTTTCCGATCCCGAAATCCCGGGGTTTCGCGGCAGAGCCGCCGGGAAGGCAGAAGGGGAGAGAGCGCGGGAGAAGACGACAAAGTTGCGGGGCGGGCAGGAGGGTTCCCCTGCGGTGCCGGCAGCGCGTTGTGCCGGCGCTTTCCCCCGCGGCTCCACCGGCGCGTCCGGGGGAGGGTGTCCGAGGGAGGGTGTCCAAGGGGGGGTGTCCAAGGGAGGGTGTCCGAGGGGGTGTCCGAGGGGGGTGTCCAGGGGGTGTCAAGGGAGGGGTGTCCAAGGGAGAGTGTCCGAGGGGGTGTCCGGGGTGTCAGCCGGCGGTGCCGGGGCAGGGGGCGGGGGCGGCCTGCGGGCGCCCCGTTCCGGGGCGGGGTGTTGTCGGCGGCGCAGGGCGGGGCCGCGCGGGTGGCGGCGGCGGCTGCAGGAGCCCCGAGCAGCGCGCCCCGCACTCCGCCCGCGGAGCCTCCGCAGCGCTCCGCGCCCGCCGCTCCGCCAGCCCGCTCCATGGCCCGGCGCGCCGCTCGCCGCCCGCCGCCGCCCAGGTGGGTGCCCCGCGGGGGGAACACCGAGCCGGGAAGGGCGGGGAGCGGGGGGGAAAGGCCCGCGCAAAGTGCCGGAAAACAGCCCGGCGAGGATGGAGGAGCCGCGCCGCTCTGAGAGAGGAGGAGGAGGAGGAGGGAGGGAGGGAGGGAGGGACGGCGTGTGCGCCCCGCAACTCGCCGGAGGTTTTTTAGAAGTGATGAGCGGCGCGGAGCGTGTCGCCCGGCGTCTGTCGCGACAGCCGTAGCCCGCGCGGGGCTTGTGCCGCAGCGCTGGAGTTTTTGGAAGAAGAGCGAGGCGAACGGGGAAAAGTGCACGGAGCCGGATAAAAACGCGCTGTCAGGTTTAAATGTCAGGAACCGGGATCGCTGAATGGATTCGCCAGTCAATTTACCGGGGGGAAATTAAGTGAGTGAGCTTTGGTTTTTTGACATTGACTAGTGCTGTGAACCCCGGCGAAATGGATGTAACGGGATCTCGGTGTCAGCCCTGCGAGCCGGCGTTGCAGTGCGAGTGAGCTGAATTTTCGAGGGTGGTGGTGGTGGTGGTGGGGAGGGAGGGAACCCTTAGGAAGTGGGTGGTAAGTTTAGAGCAAAGTGCATATACACTCTTCCTCTCTGGAATTAACTCCTTCAAAGCCAGCTTGTCTCTGAAAACACCGAGAGCTCTGACTTGTCCTTGCGCTGGTGGCAGGGAAAAGCTTCCCGGTAGCGCGACACGATCGTCTCGGTGCGTGTGCCGGCGATTGACACGCTACCATTTCATCTTTTTTAAATAAAAACAAGTTTGGTGGCAGGAAATGTGAATCATTCGGGGCTGACCAAGATCTGTTTATGAAAACCAAACGGTTGGATTTATTCTAGCAGTGAGTGTTGAGTTGTGAACTACAATAAATTGCTAAAGTTTATTTCCAGTAAAAAGTAACTTACGCAGGCTAGTTTGCTGTTTTGTAAATAAACTGAGATGTTCAAATCCTGTTCTTTTTATTTGGATCACAGCTGATTTTTATGCCTGATGCTCCTGGGCCCAATCCTGGAAGGACTTGTGCATGTGCAGTAGCTGTACTAGGAGAGGAGGATCTCTCCCTCTCTTTCCTCCCCCCCTGAGCTGTAAGCACCCTGCCTGCTAAATTAAGATTTGCCAGATCGAACCCCTCATAAGTAGGTTTAATGTGCTGAACTTTTAGGCATCTTGCACATCTTTACACCAAGTTGAAAACCATTTCTTTTTGCTTGTAGCTCTTCTAAAAGTCACGGCTACAATGTGTGTATGTCATTAGCGTGTGCTTCTGTCTGGTTAAGAAATGGCTTTTGTTGATTGTATATTTATTGCAGTAGCAGCCTAGGAAGTCTCTAAAAGCAGGCACTCTCCCCACAGCCAGCGGAAAATCTGCTGTCAGAGGGCTTTCAGTGATCTCCTGTGGCTGCGTCCAAAAAATTTCATTGATAAGGCTGCAGAGATGAAACCCGAGTCCTGCCTAAACAGAGTAGCTGCCTTGGCCTGGACTGCGATAGAGCTGAACTGCAAACTGATTGGTCTGACACTTTATAATCAAAGTTGATTTATTGTTCATTAGTAGTGCATTAGCCCTTTCAGGCAAGACAGTTATTTGTGTAGTGGCCTGTCAAACAAAAGGCCGCTAGCACCTGTCATTTCTAAACCATGAGATAAGCAAGCAGATATTAAGATAATGCAAATAGGAATACACTGGAATGAGGTAAAGTTCTAGCAATTTCTCAGTAAGAAATATTGTTTTATTTAACATGCTCATGTTTAGCAAATAGAGGAACTGGATTATAGAGTGAAGGGGTTCCGCGGCATCAGGACCATCAGGAGGAGAAGGCGCTGGGAATGAGCTGGGCGTCCGTGGCGTGTGGTTTCAGAGGACCTCGGAGGTGAGGAGGCAGCTGGGGCAGATAATGAATTGGGAAAAGCTAGTTGCTGATACAGGAGGAAGATGTGAATGCTGTTTTGTAGCCTTAATTTAATTTTGTTTGATTTTGGGTTTAGTGTGAGAGCCAGATTGGGGCACTTTTTGTGTTTTTTCCCTGACTCCTTCTTCCCCTTCCCAGTGGACAGATGTCATGAAAGGATGCTCTTACTGGCAGGGGTTAATTATATGAAAACTTGATGACATCACAGCAGAGCTGTGAGAATGTCAAAATACATCTGCTGCCATATTCAGACATATTGCTCTCCCTCCTCTCCCCCTATATCAGCTCCCCTCCCCTCTCAAAAGGGAATGATCTCATGACATAAAACAGAAAACAACACAAGTGTCAAAAGAAAACAAAATTAGTGAACTTTTGTCTGCCACCATAGAAACGAGGATTAACTTATGTTATTCCAGAGCATGGAATGGAGACTATCTGCATGAGGATATATAGTGTATTGTCTTCTGTGAATTTTCATTTGACAGGGATTTTGGAGGCTGTGATCTTAATTAAATCTCAACTGACTCAAATAATGCATCTAAAGGCATGCAGTGTTGCGTAACCTTGCTGAGTTGGTAAACCATAAATCATCAGAAAGCTTATGATAGGAAGGGCTGCTTTGAAATTTTTTTTTTTGTTTGCTACAGTTGGTTTGTTGGTTTTTTTTGGTCTTGTTTAACATACACTTTACTGTGCTGGGCCATTGTACTCTCCCTTTTCTAAGCAGTGTTATTTTTGCTTAAAAAAAAAAAAAAAAAGCTCTGAGACATGCTCTGACCAGTCACTCAGCTGAACTAAAGAGAAGTCATAAATATAATGGGATTGACAGGGAAGAAATGAAATGCCTGCGCTGGCTTTGCGGGGATCTCGCTGCTCAGAGGAAGGTGTGGGTGCCTCTCACGTTTTTCTACAGCTGGATGAGCCCTCCACACGTTTTAGCAGTGTAACTCTTAACCCCACGCTGAAATTTATGCTGGGGCGTCAGTAGTGATCAGACACCACGGTGGAGTCGTAACGTGTCGCCCCTGGGTTGTAATGGGTCACAGATGGATGATTGCACTAATGGATGGTGGGCTGTGCAAGTTGAGTTGATTTTAGTTGTGTGCCAGGAAGAAAAGAGTTGCAACAGTTGTGTGAAGAAGGTTAAAGGGGGTTTTTAAGGCATTGAAAGCGGAGTAGGGCAGTCAGAGAGATTTTCTTATGCACCATTTTGACCTGACAGTGTTCAGGTTCGCTGTTGTTGCTTGAGAGTGAAGATGTTTTTAAAATACTGAAGCTAAACAAGTGACTATTTCAGTGTAAAGTTCTTTGTTTTTTGTGTGTGTGATTACATGCTCCGGGCAGCTGAAGAAAGGTAAGGGGAGAAAGATTATTGCATTCAAAAGTTTACGGAGTTTCAAAGCTCCTGTGCTTTCCTGCTCTGTATTTCTTAGTCGTTTCAGAGCTGCTGGAGACAAACCTGAGCTGGGAGGACACAGCAGTTGGATTTACTTTCTGAAAAGGTTTCCCAGTAGCAGGATAACTTACTGGTGTTGTTTTTCTCCCCTCTTTGCTAGGGAAAAGCAGTAGCAGGGGTAGTTTTATCAACACCTGCAAAACTAGATTGTGGGAAAGTCCTGACACCATAAGCTAAATTTGTTATTGTTTGGTGAAAGGCTTGGCTGGTTTTAAGCAGTTTGTTTGTTTTATTGAAAGCAGAACTGCATTACTGGAAACTACTTTGCTGTAGTTCAGTTAAAATGTCCTGTACTGTTTTGTTTTTATAAGGTGCTTACTTGTTTAGCTTCACTTTCCAGTTACAAGGAAAGGGAAAAAAAATCCACTGTGCACTCATCTGCAGATTAAAGTGGCCGTGTAGAGATTGGGAGAGAATCAGAACTGGCAAATATGTCTTCCCCAGCTTTTCTTTTTTTGTTCCTTTTTTTTTTAACCTTTCCAGCACAGTTTCCTGTGCTAGCAGGAGGATCTGTAGTTTGTACTGAAGTTGAATGAATGTTAGAAAATGCAGACTGAATATTGAACAAATAAGTGGAATTGATAATTGTTCTGTGCACTAGTTTTGGATGGATTTGCCTTCATTGATTAGGTAAGATGCTCTGTTATTTGGGAGGGACAACACCCCCTCCTCCCCAAACTGACAACGGGTTTTAATTTTTAAGCTTTATCTTGCCCTTAAATCTGAAACATCATTGTTCAAATAACTGAGAACAAGGTAAACCAACAACATCAAAAAGGTCGGCTTCTGTGATTTCTCAAGGGCTTGTTATTTTGTACTTTCCAATTCTATTTGATGTCTTGACAAAACAAGATGACACAAGGGAGAATACATTAAATTTTGATTTTCATCTAACCTGTTACAGTAGTGGCAGCTTAATTTCTTTTACTTTTTACCGAAGACGGCTTTTTTGCACAATTACTCTAATTGCCACGCCACTTTATGAGAAGGTTTCTTTACGGGTTTCCCATTTGCCTTGATTTTGTGAGGCATTTTTTTGAACATGCTTTGACCTTTAACACGGCGAGCTGGCTGGTTGGAGTGTGTCTTCATTAGAAGTAAATCAGTGAATGGCAAAATTGTCAAAGAAGCAACTGATGTTTTCTCATTAGAATCTAATTTGCACCGTTGTGCTTAGCTGTGATGTTCAGCTGTAGGTGTCTGCCATAGGTGTGAAAACCTGCACATTTTTAAGCAAATAAAGTTTACAACTGTTACAGAGGTGACACTTGGAACCAGAGTGGCAAAGCCTACCCGAGTGTGTAAGCAGAGGCGCTGGTTTGTGTGGGAAATAAACAGCATGATTTAACCAGGTGAATTTTTTTTCAAGAATCACTAATATTTTCAGCTGGCCACCACTATTGTACGTCATCTCAAGTGCCCTGAGTTTGAAGAGCAGGCAGCTGTGGATTTGACTGTTGCAGGAGAAAATAACCAGGGATGGAGAGAGGATTCATCCTTCCTAGAAATCTGTTGGGAGTTTCAGTTCTTAAAAATCTACCATAAAAAAAAAAAAAAAAAAAAAAGCCCCCTCTGTGTATCACTTCCCTTTTACTCACATGAAACTCTGGGCATATTAAATGTTGCCGGTTCAATCATGGTCTTTTATTATTTAATTAAGCTCTCCGTAATGTCTGTATGAATTAATACACAAATGTAAGGAGTCTGACACAATGATCATTCTCAGTATATTAAGGGTGTTTGGTCAGAGGGTTTCAAGGGGTTTTCAAGGGCTTTAGAGGTATTTTGGATGTTTCTAAGCAGGATTGCTTTTGGTTTATTTGAGGCTTTTTTGGCAGAATATGTTGATCTAACATTTCCTTTCCTAAACTCTGGAAAAAAAGCAGATTTTTTTTTCCTTTTTTTTTTTTATTTTTTTTAAACTGAATCATTATAAAACATCACCACTGTTTGGAACCATGTACAGCAGGTTATAATTTTTCCTTTCATGCTAGAGAGGGAAACAAAAACTATAACTTTTTAAAATGTGAAAAATGATGATGATAATCTCGAGGTTGAAATCTCACTCGGCTTATTAAAAGGGTGTTTGGTTGTGTGTGTGTGTGTATGTTCTGGTTTAGTCTCTATTTGACAAATGTTAGATGTAGAAAGGATTTAATTTATGTAAACTTTATATTTTTATGCAAATTAAATGGGTATTTATTATAGCTGAAACAATTATCCTGGCACTTAGTGAGAAACCTGGTATGCATGAGAAGTGGAAGATAAGATCAGATGTTTCATTCTGTAAACAAATACGAAAAAATTCCCGTTTTTCCTCAGCTGGGAGAGAATACAGAGGACAGCAGACATCCTGACATGCTGGAGTATGTCAGTATAGCCCATCGTTCTGCTTTCTGTGGGTCAAAGGGAGATCTTCCCTCCTGATAAAATATAATAAACAAATTTAAAATAATAAAATGCTAATTTAATTTTAAAGAGAGGGCTCCCCCCCCCCCCTTCTCTTTTCATAGGGAGTTGTATTGTTACGGAGAGAACAGTTATGCTAATGACAGACTACTTAGCTGATTTTACATTAATATAATAAACTTTACCTGTCTTAATGCGCTGTGCTGTATTATGGCAAAATAACTAAGCCTAAAAGTGAGATTCCATTTCGCATAATGAACCAGCATTGCAGTTCCTGCGTGAATAATTCCGAGAGCGGCGGTTTTGTGTTGGGATTTTGGAGGATGAAATATTGTGTCGGAAACGTTTTAGTCTCAGGATGGAAGCAGGTCCTGCCTTCAGCACTTCTTGCTTTGCTGGGCTGTGCTCTGGCTTGTGGCATCGTGCCTCTCTGCTTGCCAGGCTGTCAGTGCTTTATCTTCTGTTTTGCATTGTTTCAGCTGAGATTTTTTTTTTTTTTAATATTTTAAATGTATTGCATAGAAGAGCTTTCTAATAGGACAGCTCAAGTTCATTGTTTGGTTTTGCTTGGCTGTAGCTATTTTTATTGTAGCCCAGTATTTTTAACTGTTCCTCAGCGACTTGCTCTTTCTGTGTTCAGCTGTTTTGCTCCGTTTAACTTTTATCACAAAAATCTTTAACCGAAGAATTGCTGTTTGGAAATCCAAGGTGCCTGGGTATGAGGGCTTACTGAGATCAAGTTTGAACACAGATCACGGGAGAAAGGGATTTTCTGGCAGAGTTATTCTTTATGAATTAAGGAAATCTTCCCATCTTCCATGCATGCCTGCTAACAGTTAACAGCACCACAGCCGTATCCAGCATCGGAGGCACAGGGTGTGAAAAGGGCATTCTTTTTTTTTCCTTTTCACTTCATACAAGATTAAACTACTTGAAATTATTTAGCTAGTATTTAATTATATTAATATCACTGAAAATGAGGGAATGGAGATGATTAAATAGGACTAAATCATTTTCATCCCCGTGACCCTTGTCTGGGTTGTGTGGAGGAGTGACAAATGCATCCCTGCTGTAATTTCATGGGGAAGTTAAAGGTGAACTTGGCCCAAGTTTGTGGAAGTTTTCCTTGGTCCAAAAATATGGTGTGTTTGCAGGACTTGAAATGGGGGGGCTGTGGAGGCGGCTGAGGGGGTCGGGAGGGCTTTGGGGGTCTGGAGGAGCAGCAGGCAGAACCCTGGGAGAAACAGTGTCTGAAGACAATTGTGAGTATTAAAGACATTTTTTGCCGTTGATGGTATTAGCATGTCAGCAGGTCCATACTAGCACAACTCCCAAAGCCAAATTGCAGCTGTATTTTTACCTTTGCTGCCAGGTTTACATGCAGCTGGGTATCTACCACACCCTATTGTTATCAGTCAACAATACCAAAAGTAGTTCATTAATCATATCAATAACAACAATCGTGTTTCATGTGCAAAATAGAAATAAACAACTTGAAAGAAAAAATAAAAGATTGATTTCTTCTCCGCGTGCTAACTTAGCATTCTTTAAATATATCTGCCAGTAGTTTAATTTGAACTTCAACTCCCTGAAGGCAGTAAGACAGAATTATTTTAGTTCTTCATAAACTCCTTCTGTGATTCATTGTTAACTCATAAAACACACTCATTTTCATGTACTTAAACAGTTAAGTCATTTTTAAAGTTGGTTTGTAATTTTTTTTGGCAACACATTCAAGTTGACATCTGAGAGATAGAAATCTAAAATGAATTTATAGCTCTCGGTTTAGGTTTCACTTACTATCAGACCAGATATCAGAAATAAGTATTTTTTATCTAACATAATGTAAAGTATATTGCACAGTATCTAAAATAAAGTTTAGTTTTGACTGAATACACTCAAAAAGGGACCCATAAATATTAGAGAGCTGTAGTTAAGAACTTACATGACTGTTTTAAATACTATTGATTTAAACCACTGGCTAGATTTTATGAATCAAAGTGTAATTTCCAAGCTTTGGCTATATTTCTCATCGCTAAAGCACTCTCTCTTGTGTGCCTTTAGCAGCTTTCCAGACATTCAACACGGGATTAAATGATAGTAGTTACAATGATCAATAGGTTAAGACCGGTACAATCACTCTTACCGCTAATGACCTCGGTAGTAATGGGTAATAAAGTGTGGGCTATAATAGCCTATTGCTGGTGCTGCATGCCCTTTGATTCCTAGTATTACCAGGGACTAGCTACATGGAAAAGTTGGACGTTGGGAGTTAAGAGAGTGGATATATAGGCCATCATTCTTAACTGTTTAAAGTCCTCAGACTGTACATGGGCCCACGCTCGTCAGGGATGTGTGTTGTCATTTTTAACACCGTAGTTTCTGATGTATTTGAGGTTGTTTGTGCGAGGTTTCCGTAAGTCGGCTTTCGTGATAAACTGAAGTACAGGCTTTGGCTAAATGTGGCTGTGAGCTGTGTTTATAAATGGAAGGCAGCACCTTCTTTAGGGGTGCAGGTGTGGTGTGAAAATGCGGTTTCAGATGGTAAAATGATGTTGAACGGGCCAATGCAAACTTGTACTCTGTGTACTTGGACTCTGTAACCGTGTGCCATATATATATATATATTTTACTACTTTTTTCTTTCTGGTTAAGTGCTTCTGCTCTTGCAGCTCAGAGATTCTTCAGTGGAAGGTACGTGGCTGGTTTGCAAAGATAGGGCCCAATTGTCAGATTTGTCCCGAGATAAATGTGCAAAAAGGCCGTGGAAGTGAATGGGAGTTGTCCCTGCCCAGCTGACGGCAGAACGCGGCCCTTTGGATTAATCACCGATGTGTAGGGTTTACAGCACCCCACCCTATTCCTGTCTGTATCCCCTCTTGTCGTCATAAATCTGACTGAACAGTATTTGTCTTGTCTATCTTCCAAGAAGGGCACAGAAAACATACTTAAACATGCTTCCTCTTCTGTTTGCCTGATCCAACTTCAATGAGAGGTAGTACAAACCCCAGGGTAAAGTAAACTTTTCTGGGGATGAGAATAATGAAGGTGAATCACACTTCGGGGTGAAGATAGTGACAGCAGGATTTAATTAAATAATTTTGCACTCCCAGAAAAGTTTTTAAGAGAGTACAGATTAAGATATTCTGAATTAATGGGATTACCCATCCAGATGACTCAGTGTCCTCGGAGCTGATGGCTTTCCCATAGGTGTGGGCAAATGGCCCCTGGTTTTGGTGGTTTCTGGCGTTTGACCTGTAATTAAATCTCCATTTGCCTGCGTTCACACCAGCCTGATCCACACGAGCTGTGTGGGAACACGCTGTGCCACGGGGAATGCTCAGAGGGCCTCGCCGTGTCTGCTTTAATGGGATGTCGGAGGCGTGCGAGCCCTTGGTAGGCTCTGCTCAGACAAATGTTTTTGAGGCAGTGTCTGTCCCTGGCCCACGACATGTACACAACAACACGGGGAGATGTGCAGTGTACATGCATCTGACCTTCAGGAACCATTTTTAGTTCATCAAAATTAGTGATGCTGAGAAATCAGGACATCAGTGCATAATGACTGTGAAATTAGGAATGAGAGCTTGCTATGCAAATGACAGGACAAATCATGTGAAAAAGTCAAGATAAACTGCATATTAAGACATTATGTTACATAAAATTAATACTGCATTTCTCTCTTGCTTACTACTACACTGGGAGGTTTTTTTTTAAACTCCTTTATCTTCTGATCAGCTATTGTCTGTGGATTTTTTAGAAAGTGGTGCACAGAAAAAGTGCTAAACATATTATTACCTTTTATTGTAATACATGGGATGACAGGAGATCCTTTTTAGCAAAGTATATCCTTTACTGCTTTCAGTTTTGTGCTGTCATGTATTTGATTTGAAACTATAGAAAAGTAAGATGCTTAAATATTACTGTTAAAACTCATATGGGTTTTGTCTTTTCCTCTATTGTTTTTTTTTTTTTCCTCCTTTTCTTTTCCTTTTTTGGGGTGGAGGGTAGAGGGGTGGGTTTCTAGGGAAATAGTCTTCTTGCATTACTGGGACTGACAAAATGGTTCTCATGTAGTCTTCAAATTAAACACAAGTGCAGTGATTATTTTGAATAGCTAAATTACATTCTAGAAAGCTTGCAGAATTCATAGCATTGTCATTAGGTATCCGCTTGAATACAATTTGTGTAACCTTGGCCAAGACAGCCTGTCATTTTAATGTCAGTGTTTTATCTGAACAAGACATCATCCTTTCAGATACAGTGTACAGGTTCCTTGCAAAGATGCCCGTGCAGAAACGTGTTAACAGTTGCAAATATGAAATGCTATCAAGTTCATCACTGTAGCTGTTTGTCACTGAAATGTCATGGAAAGCGGCTTTTAATGGTATCTCACATAATATGAAAGAATTGAAGACATCTGTATGCTGGGTGAATATGGAATGGTAAAGACATCGTGGTAGGGCCTTTCTGTAAAAATTGCATAGGAGTCTAGTGCTGTTATTCACATCACTGAGCCTTCCTTCAATTTTCTTAAAAACCAGTTGTAATAGGGTCTAGATGCCATCAGTGTAGGATATTTGACTGTTGGATTTCTGTACGGGAAGCAAGGACTTTCTGGGAGGGAAAGGACCCAGTTGCCGATTTCTTGTGAAAATAAATGAATCTTTACCATATTGCTTGCTTTAAAGAATTTCCATCCACTAATGTTTTGCCAAAGGGGAATTCAGTCATCAGGAAAGTGTGGACAGTACCTTTGTTCCTGCTGAGGTGGGCTGCAAGGATTCTCTTGCCTTCAGCTCCCTCGATGCCAGGTGTGGAATTCCCCCAGCGTAGGGATGCTGGAGGAACCACAGCGATGCTCTCTGACCCCCTCTTTCTCTCCTCTTGGCCTGCAGGTTCCAGTGTCGGTGGCTATGATGACACCTCAAGTGATCACTCCCCAGCAAATGCAGCAGATCCTCCAGCAACAAGTGCTAACTCCCCAGCAACTCCAAGTCCTGCTCCAACAGCAGCAGGCACTCATGCTTCAACAGGTAATTGTTTCCTTAACAGTGGCTCAGGTGGCCCCTATGGATGCTGGAGGGCTTTGCCTCCTAAAACACTCCTGGGGAAGGAAGCTGCCCACATCTCAGGTCCAGACCTTGGAGCAGCCATGCTCTGAGCTGAACTGACTGCTCTTTTGTTTTTAGTTCTAGAAATAGCTACTGGAAACAAATCCAGGGAGCAGTGCTAGGAGTGTTTCCAAGATCAGCTAAATAATACAGATGCATATTTAAGTGTCAGGACTTCGGCAGATGTCCCTTGCTGCTTTTGCCTGCATCCCCCAGAAAGCTTGTTGTGCCCTGACTGATTGGAATAAACAAGGTAGAAGGGCAGTGGTTCCCAGTTTAGACCTCGTTATTTCCATCTGGAACCATAAAGGACTATGGAAACGGTGGCAGTAAAAGAGGAAAGGTTTGCAAGCCTTAATCTGTTTGATTTCCACCGATGTATGCCATGTGGCTTGTCAGTGCTTCTCACAGCCCATGGTCCTTTCTCAGCTGGAATTTGGCCACTGACAAGCCCTGGGGCTCTGTTATCATAGGGTTTGGCACAGCAGGGTCTCACAGACCCCAGGTGGGTGTCAGCATCCAGCCCAGCCCAGCCTTGCCTGCTCCCTCCTGGCTCCCAGGCTCCCTCCTGCCCACACCGGAACGCTGCCTGCACGGTGCACATCTGGGGAGCGGGAGGAGGAGATCTTTTCCCAGGATGTCTATGCATGTATTGAACAACACTTAATACAGTCAAACCCTATCATTTAGAAAGCATGTGTGTTTCACAACAGAGATTCGCCAGGCTCTCTCAGCAAGGGCATTTTGGCTTTGTTGTTACAATCAAAGGTCATTCCTTGCCTTATTTTAATTAGTTTGTGTAGAAAATGGTATGTTTTTCATCAGTTCATTTTGGAGATTACTTTTCAAACGATAATGCCAAGAATAGTCAGTGTGCACTGAATTTATTGTTGAGTTTCAAACTAAAGGTCAGACCATTACAGATAAAAGGATGCTATTTTTCAAATCACAGTTTGTGTGTTACACCAAAAGGGACACTGAATTGGCTCTCCACTTTGTTACTTACCATCTTTCCTTTTCTTTGTAGCAGCAGCTTCAAGAGTTTTATAAGAAACAACAGGAACAGTTGCAGCTTCAACTTTTACAGCAACAACATGCTGGAAAACAGCCTAAAGAGGTACAGACAATACCCATTTTACTTTCAAACCACAGATCCCTGGGGACTGTCTAGTGGCTATTAAACTGTCATTCATCTTATAAATGATTGCACAACTGAACTGACTCTATCGGGCCTCAGCTTTCAGATTTAGAGTTATTGTCCTGTTTTCGCCTGTGTTTTCCTGTGCTTTCCATTTGCTCGCTGCCACATATTTTATAGCAGGGGAGCAGGCCTTGCTGCTTGGTCTGAGTCCTGGAGCAAGCATCTAGACTTGTATCTTGGGAGAGTGCTTTGGGAAGTTAGTTATGGTGTAAAGGGGAGGGGGTAAGGCAGCAGGCCCAGATATGGTGCTGTCCTTTCTAAACAGGGCAAAATGCTGAGAGACGTTGAGTTTGTGCTTTTAGTTTCCAAGTGCAGAGGTTCTGGTTGGATGTTCTTCACAGCTGCACTGAGCAGTCTTGGTGGTGACATGGAGAAGAGGTGGCAGGAGACCTCATCCTGATGCCACCATGGTCCATGGCAGAAGGGGACAGGCCAGGGTAGCTTCTGCCTGTCCTTTAAATACACTTCCCTTTCAAAATACCCGTCACATCCTGAACTTTTGTTTGTTGCTTTTTGTGTGCTTAAATTTAATTTTACTGCAGTTACATTTTTTTAAGGCATCGGGCTCACCTCCTAATTTTCAGGGAGTTTGAGACTTTACTGCTTAATCTGACATCTGTGCTGGCTTTGGTAGATCCTAGAAAGCTGCCTTTTGGCACAAGATGCTGAGTGATGTCCTGCGATAGCGGCAGCGCTTGTGTCACTCGACAAGGGGGGCTGCTCAGAGCAAACACCAATTTCTGCGCCCCAGCCCCCTTGAAATTTCGGCAAATCGTGCCACCTGTGCCAAGTTTTAACCCAGAGTGAATTTTTCCAGCTGAGTTATAAACCCCTGAAAACAGGGGGGTTTATAATGGAAACGCTGACACAACCTTAACCATAGCGCGCTTACGGGCGCCACTATAATAAAAAGGGAACAGATTAAAAAGTGTCTAAAATGTAAATCTAAAGGACTAACAGTAATTAAAATGGAAATGGCACAGGGAGGGAAGGCATGTAATTGTGAGATATCACTGTGCAGAATGCTCTCAGCTTTGTTTTGCTGGCTGTTTTTCTAATTCAGTAGGGCTTACTCATCAGTGGCAGTTCAATGCGCGTTAATGACTCTGGGATGCAGGCATCACTCTGGACAAAGAAATGATTATTGTGCGGTCAAAAGAAGTTCAAAGACAAGAAGGGAATTTCAGTTTTTTCCTTAGAGATCCACATTCAAGAGCATATAAATTAAGCCAAATGTTAAAAACCACAGTCTGAAAGCTGACTTCAAAGTCACAACTCTCTAATTAATGAACTGCGAGCTTCAGTTTGGACAAGTCGTGGTTTGATGCGCCCATAAATCAACATGACAGGTCTGTTTCACAGTCTCAGACAGCGCTTGTCATTGAGTCACATCAGATGTAAACACAGCAGAAAAAAGAGGGAATATGAAGGAGGTGCAATTGATCAACAGAATTGGTAAAAACCCACTTTTGAAACGCATTATGCATGATCACAGGAAATGGTGATAGCCTCAAGAGGCTTTCTCCTTCTGCTGTTGCTTTTTTGAATCAGATTTCTAACAGCCTTCAAAAGGGAGAATAAGAATTATGGAGCTTCTCCCCTGTGGCTGGCAGGCAATAACCCCCTGTTGTTATTTTGTGCTTCTTTCTTTTCAAAGGCGTCAAAATTTAGTTTTTTAAAGATCTTTAACTCTATATTTGAAGACAAACAATAAAGGGCTGCCACTGTCATTCTTATCAGTTACCAGGGATTGTATTTTTTCTTTCTGTTGCCACTTCTTATTAACCTCTTATTTGGTCTATTAGACATAGTTTTGAATGCAAGCCTGCATGCTGGGAGAACATGAAAGTTCAGATGAGCTCAGAGGGCAGATAAAGAAATTTGAAGGGGAAAGTTACACAGCAGAATGAACGATAAAAGTTAACTCTTCTAAATTGCTGTTGTCAGACAGGAGAGCATCTCAGACACAAAGATGAGGGCTCGGAGCTTAAAGAAAAAAAAATACTTTGTGTTAAAAAAGACAAGAAGGGAAGTTAGACAATGTGATGGCATTTCAATATCTAACACACTGATTTACTGTGGTCACACTTCTGATATTACACTGGCGAAAGCAACAATAAGAAAGGACTCCTTCCTGTTTCAAGAAGAGTATTTTAACACGATAACTGGGAAGAGAACAAGGACACGAGTCTCTTCAGCTTTTTCTAGGGGTTTAGGGGGTGTTTTTGCTGATGGTTTTAGTATAGGCCTGTTTCAACGTTCGTTTAACCCAGAGGTTTGTTCAGCCCAGCTGAAGGAGGTTATTCTTGCTAAATTAACATGGAAAAGGTGGTCTTTTATGATTCTATTTTTTTCCCCTCCCTCTCCCACTGGAAACTGGCAGGCAGTGCCGTGGTGGGGGCCGGCGGCTGCCGGGCTAACGAGGGCCGAGCGTGTACCTTGACAGATGGAACAAGTGTATTCATGTACGGCATCCCCCAAGTCATTTTGTGAGCCCCTTGTCCTATTGTACTGTCGTGAAAGGAGGAAAACACAACAAACCTCCCAAGCCCTGTTGGCCAAAAGGATCCGACCCCCGAGCAGAACAGACGGACCCCAGTGAGGTTCCTGGTGGGTTTTACTCGAGGGTTGTGCGCTGTAGCAGAGGGTGAGCAGTGCCCGACAGCGAGGGGGAGAGGTGCCAAGTGGGATTTCAGCCCTGTGCCCCCCCCAGGCTGTCCTCCCCATGCAAACTGGGGCTCCCCGTGGCGAGGGGGCTGCGGAGGATCCCGCCTGGTGCCGCGGCGCTGGATGGAGAGGGCTGTTTTCTGAACAGGGCCGTTTGTCCTCCGGCAGTGTGACAGTTTATGTTAGGCAGTAGGGAGTAGCCTAAGAAAGGAAAACAGACCTTTGACAGAAGCTTTAGGGAGGGGATCAAAAATGCAAGTTTTATCAGGATATTTCAGCATTTTAACACTGACTACTGACCTGACAACAGGACTGCACCGAGACCTTTTTTGTATGCATTCAATTGTGAGAAGTAAACAAACTGCCTTGTATCCTGTGTTTGGTAACTGGGTGGGGAGCGCAGTTTGGCAACGTGTCTTGCTTTTAAATTCTTTCTTGGACAATGGGCCTTGTATACTTTTATATCCTGGCTTTTCAAAGTAGAGAGTGTTCAAGAGCTTTTCTTAGGATAGCTGAGAAGACAACCAAACGGGCATCAGTCAATTTATATAAAGGTGGGTTTTTTTAAAAGAAACCACATTCTAACTTTACACTCAGATGGAAAATAGGTAAAACACAGCTTATTACAGCTAGATTTTTTTATGTAGTACCATTTATTATATATATATATGTAAATATATATATACTTACATTAAGTACATACATTTAAAAATTACTAGTTACAGAAGGAAACATTAATTTAACTCAATATAACTGTTGCTGGGACCTGTTTGCATCTGCTGCTGTGACACATGGTTGCAACAACTGGATGTGTCTGAGCAAGCTGTTGCAAAGAAATGAAAACTTTCCGTGTTTCAGAATTTCCAAACACCTATTTGTTTAATTGTGTTCTTGAAGTCCTCGATTTTCTTGGAAATAAGATACATTTATAAATAAGATAATAAGAACGACTGGCTGTCAGGGTTGTGGGTATAAAGTTTGTTGCAGTATTAAGGTTGATGGGGTGTGGTGGTAGGAGAAGGTGGGGGTCAGATCCCCGACTGGTGTCTGTCAGTCCTACTCCAGCAGCTCTGGTGGGACTTTGTGTAACACCAGTAGGGAATGGGGCCAGTGATCCTCTGGCTTGGTGTCAAGGAAGGGTGACAAAAAGTTTGGGATCTGGCTGGGTTTTGTTTGTGAAAGCATGCAGTTTGGTAAGAGTTAATTTTCTTTCCATAATTGTTAGCCATAATGTGTATAAGACCTCCACCTTGATATGATTCCTAGCAGATTAGGGATATTAGATAATTTCCTTCTATTTATTGTACTACTGCACTGTATTATCTTTCTATCACTCAGATAATTACTAAGGAAATCTACATTAATTTTTTTTGGCTAGCACAAGGAACTGCTAAACACTGGCATGATGTATTGATGTTTTACACAACAAAAGTTTTCCTCCTGTCATTGTACAATAAATAAAAAGATATTTATCAAAATGCAAAGCCTTTCATGGATTTTAAAGAACAAAGCAAATAAAATACAAGATGAGCATGGAAGCAAAACCTAGAGGCTTCCTTAACTGAACAAAATTAAGGACTCTGAAGCCTGGAGTACTGTACATATTAAACACTCACATTCAAGTAAGATGTTGTTTGCTAAATTATGAATGTGTGTAATTAAAATCTAGTGGCTGTTTCTATGAAAGATTTACAATGTTATTTCATCGTTTGTCATGGCTAATTAACAATATTAGATGAAGTTTTTCTTCTTCAAAGGTCTGATTTTTTCTCATTTATTTATGTCAGAAGTGATAAACAGAGTAGTTAAAAGCTTCTCCGGGTACAGTAGTGAGAAAAGCAACATGTTCTTTTACACCTCGAAGGTTCAAGGTTCACATCCCTGTGGAGTAAAGCAACTCCATCTTCTTTCTAGTGAGAATAATTAAAAATTTCAAAGTGCAGAAGTAGCAGCCTTAAATACAGCACAGAATAATTCCAACATAACAGAAAGTATTGTGGGACTTGATGGATGAAGAAGAGAGAGTAAGTATAAAATACCATAAATTAAGCCAGTCGATTTGCTTTAATAGTTGAGACAGCCCTTGAATGAGCAAACAGAGCAGGGTTGTTTCACGTTGTATCTAAGTGTGATGTGATCATAAGAGTGTGATTCTCACCTTAGACATGTTCCTTGCCTTGAAGAATTACCCAGGACTTTTAAGAGCTGCCAGTAGCGTTTGCTTTACCCACCACTGAAATGCAACCACTTCTGGGGTAAAACACAACCACACAGACCAAGAAATGCTGCAAACACTTTTAATTGGGATGGCAGGAGGGATTTAGGGTTCAAGCGACCAGTGGAGATGGGAATCTGTAGCCCTGTGGTTAGCTCCAGCATCTAAGCATACCTTGGGTTCTTTGACACAGGTGGTGGGCTCACTGGCTTGGCCTTCGTACTGGGTGACTGCGATGAGAAGTTGAAGTGTTTTGAGACAAGGAACCCTGTAAATCCTCTGCTTTGCTCTGTACTGACAAATGTGCCTTTTTTTTTTTTTTTTCTTTTTGTCTTTTCCAGCCCCAGCAGCAGCAAGTGGCCACACAGCAGTTGGCCTTTCAGCAGCAGCTCCTACAGATGCAGCAGTTGCAGCAGCAGCACCTCCTGTCTTTGCAGCGTCAGGGGCTGCTGACGATCCAGCCGGGGCAGCCTACTCTGCCTTTGCAACCCCTTGCACAAGGTAGGTGAGGTGGCAAAGCCACAGCATTTGTGCACACTCACATGGAATTGTCAGGCAGAGAGGAGAGAGAGAGCTCACAGGCTCATGAAATAATAAGCACGGAAAGGTGCTGAGGAAAGGGTGGGCATTATAAAAATGTTTTTGGAGAGGGGCAGTGCTGCAGTTTGTGCTGCAGGGGATTTGGAGGTCACATACAGTTTGCACAACTACAGAGCTGCCAGTTGTACTCACCTGGGCTTGAAATCCTTCACAGGAGGAGTCTGCATCGATTCCTGGTGCTAGATTCATGCCAAAGGATTTCTCTTTTCCAGATACGTTATTTGGGCTGTTTCTGGTTCCAGCCTGATGAGGGGCTGGCTCAGAGTGGCTCTGACCCACGGCTGCCGAGCTGGAGAGATCTCAGTGCCCTTGGCTGTGGCTGCCAGGGAGAAGGGGCACTGCTCTCCTTGACTGCTTACACAGCCTTTATTTCACTGCCTCTGTGCTTCACATCTTCATTCCTCCCTCCACACTGAAGCAAATTGGGATTAACTCCGTTTAATTTTAATGGTGTTATTGACAATTAGATCCTCCTACATCTTTATTCAGTCCTGCACTCTTCAAGAAGTTGCTGCTTTGCTGAAATCCCAATTTATTTTCTTTTTTTAAGACACTGATACAATGAAACCATTACTTAAATCACAATACTTTTGACAGTGATTATAACCTGGGGTTTTTGTTCTCTCTTTTCTTTTTTTGGCTTAAATGTATGATTTTATTTTTTACACTGGGTTTGTCTGTAAGCCCTGGGACAATTTAACAGACTTGCCTGAGCTCTGGCTGCTGTGGTTAAGGCAGAGTGTTCAGGGTTGGCAGGGCTCAGACATGCCATGGCATCAGCCATGGTGCTGGTATTTCTGAATAATCCTGCCTTTGCCTCCCATTGCCCCATAATAAATTTGAACATTCACCTTAAAAACTTGAGTCAACCCATGTTGAATGATTTGGGATCTTCCAAGCAGCCTTAGGGCTGTTCCTAGTTTCTAAATCATATAATGAATTTACATTCAGTTCTGCTCAGTTAAGTGGAGGGGATGAGATGAAATTGCTTCTGTTCTTTAGCCTCCTTTTTTTTACAGTGTGCATAACTGCAAAAAGGAGAGTGAGGTGGCTGGTGAATATTAACTTACATGGATAAACAGAGGCCAGACTAGGGAGTGGAGCCTGCTTTGCTGTGTGGCTGACATGCTTTATTTAGATTTGTTTTTGCCAGACCCAGGAAGGTATTTGAGAACTTAACTTCCATCTTGAGAGACTGAGCTTTTGGGGACCTGACACCTCCCTCTGCAAGACTCAGTTTAGCTTTCCAGCATCCCAGAGCTGGGCACCTGGTCTGAAGTAGTGCTGTGCAGGAGACAGAGGGTGATGCTTGGGAAAGTGGTGCCTGACTGGGAACTGCAGGATCAGGCCTGGGGTGGTACCTGGTCAGTCACTGTTGATGTGCAGTATGATGAGGAGAAGGCATGAAATGAGTCCAGGAAAAAGGGCACGTAGATGAAATGCCATTTATGCTTGCAGAATGTTGTAACGTGCATTAATTACGCTCCAGATTTATTGTTGGAAGCATCCCAGGCTGTTCCCACACACCCACCGGACTCAAGCTTCAACCTTTCTAATTTTTCCCACAGCTCCTATACTGTTAAGTTGGCTCGGTAAGGTTCATTGTATAGTCCATCAGTTAAGCTGTCCAAAGGAGGGCAATTGGGCAGTGACAAGACACGCTCATGTGTAATGTGAAAGAAATGAATGTGGTGATGCATGAAGTGTAATCTGTGCGGTAACACATCGGAGACACCAGTAGGTAATTCAGCCGTCGTGGCATTGATTGATATGGTGAGCAGGGTAGTGTAACTATTAGTCCTCACCAAGGAGCGTATTTAAAACCTAAGGGGTGCTGACTTGCACGCCGGAGACGACATAAACATAAGCAGAAAGGGCTGGTTCTGGCAGGGAAATGAGCTGCGAGCGTTGGGGGCGGCGGGAGCCGGGAGCGAAGAGGGACTGGAGACTTCAGGCAGGTTGCAAATACAGCACGATATTTTATTCCTTTTTATCAGAGAGATGATGGCTTAAAACTGATGTCATTATGAGGTTTAAATCAACTTTCTGCTTGCTTGAACATGGTCACCTGGGTATGGAGGTACAAGGACACAAAGAGGTTGAGCAACTCTGTTTGTCTTTGAGCCGGTGATACCTGGGGTTGGGAAATTGAGTTCCGTGAGCAGTAATCTGTCAACTGTCCCCACAACATACATTTTTTAAACCTGTGCCTACATTTTCTTTCATAATCAAGGGGACTAGTTGTCCTGAAAAATGCAATGAAGAGCCAGGGCTATAGTTTAAAATAATTGGTAATGGACACTTCTTATTTAAAAAAAAAAAAATTACATCTCTCCTGCTCTTTTGTTTTCAGAACAGTTTGCAAGACTGAGACAAATACTGTAAATGTGTGTATAAAAGAAATAAAATCATCCCTCTAGTAACTGTAGCTGTGAATTCAGTTAAAAGCATTTTGCATTTATTCTTAAGTATCTGTAGTAGTAATAAATGTTTCCAAGGAGAGAATGCTACTTCAGAAGTGATATTTTCGTTATGTTTTCAGAACTAATAGATTGTTTAAAGCTGTATTTTGGTTTCTTTTTAGTTTTCAGTGCTTGCCTATTGTCTTGCACAAAATAGCACATCCTTTAATGTTATATTTGTGTAATCTTTGCTGCTTAGTATTTAGACACTTCTACAATCTAGATTTTACATCTGTACATAGCAGCAATTTAAAAATAAACCCCATTTCAGCAGTGTACTGAGCTGCGAGAGTGAGATCTTTAGTATCTGCAAAATGAAACTGCAAATCACACTTCAGATCACCAGCGAGTGAAAATAATAGGACTGAGACATCTGGGTGCCTGATTGCTCCCGTAGATTTGGCAGCTTCAGGTCTGAATCCTGCTCCTGGTCTGTAGGAAGTTGCAGCCCTGGCAGCAGTGATCTCGGGTAATTGCAGCACAGTTCTGGGAATCTGAGTTGAAATTTAGCTCTGCTGTTAAAATGAAACTGTTAAATGGTAAATTACATAATTTATTGCGAGTGGTCGTGGATCTATTTGACTTGCTTTTACCATTTGTTCTATTATTTTATTTAACCATTTTGCTGGATGAGTGATGAGCACACCTTTTAGCTGCCCGGTTTGACAGGCTAGTCAGGAATTCTCTCCAGAATTATTTTAAAAGAACTAAATTTGGAGGAGCAGGAGAGAGGCTATTTTTAATTTTATTTTATTAATCAGGTGATGTAATCACTTTTTTGGCAAGGGGTTGTGTGCAGACATGTATGACATCACAGTTAGCTCTTCAAATTAATGTAGCCCACCCTAAAATCCTTATTATCTCCAGCATTTCTTCCCCCACAATTGAGTATATTATATTTTTCTTTCCATCTGTGCTGTAGTTGTCATTAATGCTAATGTGAGTTACACTTGGATAGAAAGTTAGAGCAAACACCTTGACTTTTAGGGGATCTACAGCGAGGTATAAATATCACATCTGTTTTAATGGCTGTAACACTTGCAGGCTTTTCCTTGGGATATAGCGTTAGTAGATCAGCAGTGACCAGGAGGAGAAAGGGGAAGGGGGAGAAGAGCTAGCCTGTGTTTAATTAAAAACCTGCAAAAATCCAGATTAAAAAAAAAAAAAAAAAAAAAGTCCAGTTATTCTTTCCCTATTTGCTTATTCTGGAAAATAAAAATAGGTGTCGGCTCATACGGTCTCATATCAATATGTTATCATCAACAGACAAGTCTATTCACTATTGTTCCAATTGAGTAAACAGTGTGTAAGGGTCAGCCGTGCTCACAGGTAATTGTTAGTGCACAGACAGTCCTGTCAAGCGTGTTGGCTAAAAATACATCCCACACTGTCACTTCGCAAGGTGTTTGAAAATAATAGCCCCCACACAGCAAAACAGGACACAGGCTTGTGTACTGACCTTTTTCTTTGTTTAATTTGCTCGGAGGTTTAATTTCAGGGGACAAGTAATAATTGAATATGTCTAATAACTAAATGCTCATTTGGGACAAAATCCATCAAAATATAATTGGCATTTGGGGCTGATGAAAGGAAAATGACGTGGCTTTAGAGAAGCGGATGTGTCCTAAGAATATCTGATCACTTAATGTATAAATTGAAGCCTCTTCCATAATATATATTAATTGCAGATACTTAAGGATTTTAGCATTTTTTTGTAGTGAACCGTTACCGGAGACCAACTGTTTTTGTTAATACTACTCTGGGAAAGGCGGGGAAGGTTATTGGTCTGTCGTGCAATAATTTACTCCTCTTTGATATGCAAACGATCCACGGTGAATATAAAAAAATCCTATCAGACTCATTTCACAGTTCTTAACCACTTAGATTCTCTGGAGTCTATCGCCTCATTAGACCAGTGCTCTCCAAAGCTAGCATAATTAAAATCTTTAACAGTTTAGCAAAGTAAAGATGTTTGGCTGATCACGTTGAGATGATTATCTATCCATTGTATTCTAAATGACAAAAATAAATTAAATTTAGACCTTGGCATTTTTTATTATGTGTTTCAAATGAATATAATGCATACTGCCTCTTTTTTTTTTTTATTTCAGTACCTTAGGTTGGGTGAGGTACATGCCTGCGTGAGCTGCTGCTGTACACTCAGAAAATGGCAGGTTTCCTTAGGATAGCTCCAGTGCTACAACATGGTGAAACAATGAACAGTCACCCAAATGATGAGCTGGAAGCGCAGTGATGAGAAACCTCTTTAAAAGCACACAGACACTGGCTGTTATTATTATTATTATTTTTTCCCTGAATATTTGAGTGACGTGTCTCTACTGCTGATTTTTTCCCATGGCCTTCTCTGAAGGAGCACTGAAATAGTCTGCAGGGAGAGAAACTTGACTTGTTTGATCATGTCACGAACATCAGCTTTATCCAAAAGCATGATCTCAGCTTGGGCACATGGTTCCCCTTCCGTTTGGCCCACTGGAGTTTGCAGTTTTCTCTTGCATTAGTTCTTGAATGTTGTCTCCTAACCCTGGTGTCCACTTTGGCACATTTGAAAAAAATACAATTTTTTATTGTTATTTTTTCTTGAAGCTTATTTTCTGTTTTCGTTTTACTTTTGAATGGCTCATTAGCATCGATCTAAGAAATGACAGTAATAATAGTGTTACTTGTATAGAAAGTTACACAGTTTTTCGGTAGACATATCCATCAATTAAGTGAGCAGTTCGAGAAACCAAAATTAATGAGAAAGATAGGTGTGTTAATGAAATAATCATAGTATAATCAATTTGACTGTTAAAATTTGAAAAGCATTTCAGGAAGACAATATGAATTCATAATTTATGTCTGAAAGTGATTAATAAAAACTGTATTTAATAACAAAGCTATTTGTCATCATTTAAAACTTAAGCACAAAATTAGTCATATTGTAGTTCATGTTGTCATAATAATAAAGCTGAGTATTTTTTTCCCTAAGACCTTCCTTGTTTTTAATAACAGGTTAGAAAGTAGTCACTTTCCTTAAAAAAAAAAAAAAAAAGGAAAAGAAAATTGGGGAAAAAGAAGGAAATTTAATTTTTTAGCTGACCACAGAGTAGCCCTTGGCCACCTTTCCTGTCAGCCTTACTGTGAGTGCGGGGGGAATTTCTGCCTGTGTAGGGATTCTGGATATGGGCCCTTTGGTCTAAGAATTGCAAAAAAAAAAATTAATAATTAACATGGTGTTTTGGGTGGGTGTGGTGGTGTATGGATCACCCCACGCCCCAGATTTTGCATTACATGAGTGTTGCAGGTGTCACACCAGAGCGTGGCAGAGCCGTGCTGTGCTCAGTATTAGCATTTAGTTATTAAAAAAAAAAAAATACATGCGCAAAAACACACACAGGCAAAACTAACACTAGGCTTTGTTTACTGACTCTTTGATTTAATTACTGTTTGAAGACGGCCGAATTAGCTGTTAATTGATTTAATTATCCAATTTGTTTGTTTCAGGCATGATTCCAACAGAACTGCAGCAGCTCTGGAAGGAAGTGACAAGCTCGCACACAGCGGAGGAGGCAGCCAGCAACAACCACAGCAGCCTGGACCTGTCCACCACCTGCGTCTCCTCCTCCGCGCCCTCCAAGACCTCCTTAATCATCAACCCACACGCCTCAACTAATGGACAGCTATCAGTCCACACTCCTAAACGGGAGAGGTAGGTCCCCAGGGGGGATTTCCACACCGGGCATCTCCGAGTGGTGGCGGAACGGGAGCGGTGGCCAACAGCCTTGGCCTCCGTTCTGTCCTTCCACGCCTTGCTCTGTCTGGTGTTGGCGTGGTTGAATAGAGTCTCTACTGGGCAGAATGTGCTCCTTTTGTTCACATCTTTATGGCTTGTTAATTGGATCAATGTGGGTACAATTAGCTAATTAGAAGTGCATTGGATAAGCGTACTGGGGGAAGTGTGGAGAGTGTAAGCTGGGGGTTTTTTTGAGGTTTGCGTCACGAGTGGTGGTACTCCTGATGTGCCTTGGGTTTGCAGGCTGGAGGTGAGGAATAGAATCTGTTGGTCAGTATAGTATTTATTTTTCCGACAAATTTTAGTGCCCCATCTCATCTAACTTGTTTGCCTTTTTACTGTTTTTTCACTCTGTGTTTACCTGCTTTCACAAGACAGGGTAGGCTTGAGTTCACCAGGTTTTTCTAAAAACAAAGTGGCTCTTTTTTTAATGTGCTGATAAAATTAGCTAACTGGTGTTGTTTGGCTTTTAAAAGTGTGAGTTAATTTATACTTGCTCGGCTTGCATTGTTAAAAGAAATGGCTTAAATCAGGGGTTGTCTGTTGATGTGCTTCTCGGCGCTGGCTCTGCTTTATTCCAGAGGATGCTTTATTGCAGGTTTGTTTCTGTACACCCCCAGATTTCACTGAGGCGTGTCTAACAATGTAACTTTTGCTTACAGGGAGATAGACAGGCCCAGGCGCTGGGGCTGTGGGTGCCAGTGCTGGCTGCAGCCTCGGCGTCACTGCCAGAGCAGGAGGAGGAGGAGGAGGAGGAGAGGAAGGGTCTCGAGGAGAGGGCAGTGCTCCTTTGCATTCAGGAGAGTCCCTTTGCCCATCTAGAAATGTTACAGCAGACACCAGTGAAAGCTGGATTTTATGGAAACTGATGGCTTTGTCTTTCCATCCTCCTTTCATTCATTAGAAAGAGGATAATGGAATTTTTAAGCCATAGAGTTTGTAT
The DNA here is from genome assembly GCF_022539395.1 of Myiozetetes cayanensis. Classification (NCBI taxonomy): domain Eukaryota; kingdom Metazoa; phylum Chordata; class Aves; order Passeriformes; family Tyrannidae; genus Myiozetetes; species Myiozetetes cayanensis. Next base: position 4,229,849 of record NW_026087389.1, read on the forward strand.
TTCTGGTGGTCTGAGAGTAGATTGATAGGGAAGCTGTATAAATACCTCTTACATCTTTCTGATATTAAGAAAATGGTGCTGTTGGGAATAGATAGATTTTAGAGGAGAGCACACCCACTGTTGGAAGAACTGCTGTGTGTGTAAGGCATCATTTATATACCCATTGAAATGGCGTGGGGGAACCTCAGTGAATACATTTATAATGCATGTAAGTGCCAAGGACATGGTTTTCATGAAGACTTACATGGGATACTAAAAACAATTTGATGTTTATTAAACAATTAAATTCCCTTTCTGCTGCATATAGAGCTGAACAAGATGGGTTTATGAGTTTTCAATAAATTTTTTATCTGTGTTTTTCTTACCGAGTATATAAAATAAAACCCCATGTAGTGAGATGGATGCTCTTTCAGTGAATAGAGGCACATGCTGTCTGCTAATGGCAGTCCAAGCCAGGAAACAGATTCAGTTCAGTTTGCAGTGCAGTGGAAATACAGGAATCTGTTCCGAAGAAAGAGTTTCCTCTGTGTACACTGTTGAGCAGAACTGGAAATCCATGTGTCTGAGTCCTGTAATTGTGGCCTGGAGGCAATTGGGATCTACAGACAAGGTGATACGTATGTTTTTGTTAGTAAAGTTCCAGATTAATTAGGAAGGCATAAAGATGCCGTGGTGTTGTTTGAGGTTGTCTTAGTTTAGAAAACTTAAAATCCTCAGTGCCTGAATCGATAACTGTATTGTTAAGTTTACTTTATACTTTTCTTGCATATCTGTTGAGTTCTCTACAATATCAAAATACAAAAATAGATGTATTTAGGAATACAAATAAGAGCTACAGGCTTTGCTTTATGCTGCCTGTGTTTGGTACATGGAGGGTTTGCGCCATCCATTTGCTGCAGTGATTGAATTACATTTTTATCCATAAGTAGAGCGGGAGACTACAGACAGGAGAATGCCTCCTGATGCACTTAAGGGTTTTGTTGCAGTCTCATCAGGCACTGTGGTGCCTGCCTGGATTTCATGTGACACAGAAACTCCTTGGTGAGATATTTTGCACTGGTCTCCTTTCTGAAAGGGTATTTATCTATAGTCAGGGAGTATGGGGTGGGGAGCAGAGAGGGAAGAGTTGCTGTGCTCTGCCATCAGATGTATATTTGAAAACTCACAGAAGGGGAAATTTCAGTGCACTTAAAAAAGAGAGAGCACAGGCACAAAGCATGGTTTTGGTAACTTTTTGATTGCCAAGGTTAAGACTAGAAAAAAGTCATGGGGCTGATGGGAGCTTGAGTTTGCTGGCTTACAGTGAAATCCATGTATGATCTTGTACCCAGCTGGCTCAGCAGAACAAATACAAGGAGACTGGGAGGTGCTCCCTAGTCCAGGCTCAGGTCAGATGGATCTGTGGGAAGGGCTCACAAGAGAGCTGTCAACCCTTTTACCTCTCATCACACAAGTCACAGCTTGGCCAGGCCAAGGCAGGTTTTCAAGTTGTGATTTCCCCCCTCAGTAGTGCACCTTCTGTTAGCTCTGGTTTGATGCAACCAAGAGATACTTATTTAGATTTAACCAACAGTAAAAAGCATGTAGTAAAAACTGTAAGTGTCCTAACAGCTAAGCACAGCCACCCCATAACGACTGCCCAGCAGCAATAAATAATCATACAGGTAACATTAACTTTTAGGGTGTGCTGTAAAGCTGTTTTCAACCCCTTCCTCTTGGGCTTTTGAGAGGGATTGGGCAGCAGGAGGCAAGTTGCTTATGTGGGAGTTACTATCATCACTGTCATCTCTGGCACATGTCACTGGGATAGTTCAGGAAGTGCTTTGCGGGGTTCCTGATCCCACAGGTCAGGCCGTGAGGCTGCTCGAGACCTGCGAGACAGGAGGCACCTGCGTTAGAATCAGCGGGCGAGCAGCAGGTCTGCTGTGTATCTTGGGTAAAAACACATTTTGGTTATAAACAAGGGGTTTAAAATAGCAGGAGAAATAGTCATTGGCTGCCTGGCGTGCCCACGCGTCGCTGTGCCGCCAGCCCAGGCTCGGGGTTGTGCACAGGGAGGCTGCAGTCCTGCTCACGCTGCGGGGATGCAGCTCTGGTGTCAGTGGTGACACTGGTGTGACCGTGGGGCTGCTGTGCTCGGAGCCAAGGGACAACAAAAATTCTCCTTTATGACTAAAAAGCAAACAGCAGGTGGGTGGTCGGAGTCACCTGGGATGCTCAAAAAGCAAAAAATGCGTTCAGAAGCAGGAGGCGTCCTCCCTTCTGGGCAGGGCCCAGGGAGCATTGTGGTGCTGCTCTCGGTCTCTGCGTGCTCTGCAGGGCTTTCATGGGAATGAAACAATTCCAGCTATAAATAATGGGTTAATGCTTTCATTCATTTGGGCTTTAAATGTATATTACATCTATGCTTTTGTCCCACATTTCGCCCAGTTTCTGTAAGTAGCAGCAGCAGCAGCTCTGGGGTTTGGTGCACAGCAATCTGTTAAGGAGATAAATAATCTGCTTTGGCATGACACTCCTACTCTCCTCTTTAATTTGTCTTACACAAGGAAAATTATAATTAAATCATTCAGGGTAAACCCTTGAGTGTAGAGAAGGAAAAAACACACTTTGGTAAAGATTGCCAATAGAGACCAACTTCCCTGTTGTGCCGTGCAGAGACATTTATCAATATTCAGCACTATTAAAGAGAGAACATTTCGTGTGATTTGTGAGGCGGATGCCAAAGCTCAAATCAAGGCTTGTTAAGATCCTTTCCCCATGCAATCATGGGCATTCAGCATCATTAGAATTCAGCACTGACTGTGTGTTTCATGCTTTGATTTTACTCAGACAATTTAATAATGTTTATTGTGCTGATTATATATATAAATTCACTCAATGCAATAAACATACCTCAGTCATCAGTACCCTAAGGGAAATATTTAGTTATAGATACTTGTATTCACTCAGGATAAGGGAAAGTGAGACCATCAACCAGCATGCAAACCTCTCATCATCTTATCAGCATTTGGGTTTCTTCAGAAACAAGCAGTTTCTCTACACAAGTAAATAAATAAATAACATGAGCCAGTTAAGTACATCTGCTGTGCTTAGAAATGTCAAGGACAGAACCAACTTTCCATCTCACTCCACTGCATCTTATTTGGGGGAAACTGGGTTATTTTCTTAAAAAGAACAGCAAAACAAGATGGGTGGATACCCAGTCACTTCAGGTGACTACTGACCGTATAACCTGATGAGCACTGGGCATCCTGAGGAATATTCCTGGAGTCAGTAGGTTTGGGAGAGTAGAACAGTGCAGAATTCATCAGTGCTTTGCAGTGAGCAGAGGTTGCTCCAGTTTGGGCTTCAGCTGGGAGGTCTGGGGTTGCTGTGGAGCAGTTGGGCACCTGTGTGCTGGTCCCATCCCCTGGTACCATCCTGTACTGAGTGTAGCATAGCCAGGAGGGTGGAGGCTGTACACAGACAAGGGAGTTATTTAGAGTCCAGATCTTTTAATTTAAGAAGGCAACAACTTGTTTACCAGAGGTAAGGTGAAGTGTTGCAGTTAAAGGCTACGTGTCCAAGAGATCTTTTGCCATCTGCCAACAGCCCTCTGCTTGGGTCTTGCCCTTCCACATAAGCAAGCAACCATCTCATAGGAAAAATAAATGGGATAAACAAGGGGGTTTTAAAATTACTTTTTCTTGCCAGCGTGGAAGGAGGAAGGAGTCTGGAGAAAGCTCTGAAGGGAAGTGTGAGGAATGGCGTGGCAGACCACTGATCTGCTGGTTAGGCTTAATGCCCCATGTTTCACTGTTGTTATCTTCCATGCCAGCTGATCCTCCATCAAAATCCCAAGGCCCTTAAATGAAGGCATTAGGATTCAGCACAATTAAGAATTACAGACTTCGGTCCATTATTAATGCTCGGGATGAAACAGTTCAGCCTGCAGTCCATATGCTCCCAGGGCCTGATCCTCTCTTGGCCAGCCTCTCTGTGTAGTCCTGGCATTCGTTCTGCACTGGTGCCAGCATCAAATCTGCTCATCCGTGTCGGCTCCCCTCAGTTGCTCCCTGCAGTTGATTTCAACTCATTATACTTCACCCTCAGCAGAGTTGAGTTAGATTAGGTTACCTCAAATCCAGTCTCCTGTAAAAAGTTGGTGTTCCTGGGACCTTTCCTCCCAGAAGGTATTTAGCTGCCTCATGTTCTCAAACCCCTATCACGACCCTTGTGCTGTTACCCACAGTCTGAGCAGCTTGGGTGTCTCCATGCAGCTTCTTTGCTGTGGAGCCAGGTGAGAGTCAGAGCCTGGAGCCCAGCTGTGTGTCCGATAAACCATTCCTTTCTACATGGCTCCCTCTTCCCACGCACCTCCAGTGAGTGTGATGGCTGTGGGGCTGGTTGGGCTGTTCAGTGACAGTGACAGTGCCACAACCAGAGCAGGGCACTGTCCTGGCCATCTCCATTTATTACATACAGGTACAGCCCAAAGTGTCCCACTGCCTGATGCCTTGGCCCTCGCCCCCCTGCCAAAGCAATCGCCACCAGTGACTGCGCGTGCTCCCCTCTGAGTCACTTCTCTGTGACCAGCTTTGAAAAAACACCGGCCGTGACTCAGACCCGGCGTTGCTAATCTCCACTTTTAAGCCTTATCAAGCATTTTTTTTTTTATTGTTCGTGCTTCTCAGATGCGGGTGTGGAGCCTCCTTTGCGTCGCCCGCGCCCACCGTCTGCCGCGGCGCTCTCCTGTTCCAGGAACCTTCTGCTAAATCAGTTGTACAATTGCACTTGCTCCTCGGTCCGCCCAGGAGCTCTTTAATCAAATTATGGTTTTCAAGGAATTCCTTCACTAAACCCTGGAAAATCGTTCCTGGTTTGTATTATTTGTTTTTCCCCTACAAAAGATGTGAAGTTAAGCGGCCTGTGAATATTTGATGTGGCCCTTGGCTGAATGAGGGCGCTGGGTCAGATGCTTGGGAAGCTGCCCCTGCGTCAGGGAGCTCCTGCACACCAGTGCTTCGCTGCTTTCTGGTCCCATGTAATAACCATCAGTTGTACAACTCCAAACACTAAGCTAATGTATCAAAAAGCACTTAAAATAGATTGGGTGAGCCTTGGCAGACGCTTAGCAGAACTTTTCCAAATTTTAGCATATGTATTGTTTTATTCCTCCATCTGGCCAACAGATCATTGTTTGATATCTGAGTGCTTTGCATATCTCCTCCCTTTTCTTGCAACTGAGATACTTACACGTGCATTTAATACGGCTTAATGCTATTTTTACATACCAGAGAAATAGCTGATGGCTTTCTGTTAATTGCATGCACTTTGCAGTTAAACTTTTACTAAAACATTCCTGTCTAAATACTTCAAGTCCAATGAAAATTTGTCCTCTTCTTTTATTAGAGGTGTTTATGTACTAGTCTTAAAAAGGGACCTGGTTTTGGTTTACTGCACCGTGGATTCCTGTTTCTTTTTACTTGGTCCTGCGTGCAAGTTGTCCTTCTTCAGCATTTGCTCGAAGATCTGACTGTCCCAAATAGCTGAGCAGGGACCTAACGAAGAACTGTGTTACTTTTTTTATCATGCATAACACAGCTTGAGAGTCTAAAGGAAACACCCTTGAAAATGCCATAGAAGTAGAGGAGTTAGGTGACTTTTGTGTGACTATTTTCTCTGCTGTTCAATAAAAATGGAGCAGTTAGTATGACAGCTGCTATATCATGTTATATTGTACTGCTAAGATATTGAGCAGCATTTAAAGTAAAACTCCACCATTAAGCTGTATAAACTTTATCCATTTCACTATGGTTTAATGGAAAAAAAATGAGTTTCTCAATAAAATGACATCATTTTTCCCAGGTTGTAATGTTCACTTTACAACTGTTTTTCTTTAATTCAATTTATTTTACTTTACTTTTTCTTGGCATCCTTTTTTTCTTGCAGTTTGGAGAGGGGGAAATCTCTTTTCGTGGAGCAGCTAGGTACTGCTCAAACCTCTCTTCCCTTCTTTTCCCGTCTCCCCCTCCCTCGACATCTTGTGCTAATCTGGAGCTCTATTTTTGTCAGGCAGACACGGCTGTATTTTCAAAGTATTGAGATTCACATTGAAATTTGGTAATCGGGATTTGTGGCTCTACCTGCTGCATGTTGAGGGGTGGGGGAAAGAGCCCGAGGAAGAGCATTGCTTGCTGCTGGAGCAACATTTGTGGAATGCCATGGGGTGTTTTTCTGTGTAGCTGGTGTTGTTAAGCTGGGGAGGACTGTAATTTCTTCTGTGTGATCAGGAAAACATATGTATATTATAAAGTATATTCTTGTCATTAAAAGGATGGTATAAGCCCGGGCAGGGAAACTGCTAATATGTGTTGCAGCTTGTCATTTTGGGCTGCATGAATAAAGAGGAGAACTATTCCTTTGGGAAACGATCTGGGGAACTGAGCAACAGATCCGCTGGCCAGCAAATTCTTCCTAACTGTAATTTTCCTTTTTGTGTATACTCAAAAATAACATCGCGATGGGCCCTTAAATACCATTTCATACACAGAGCACAATTTCCACAGCACAGGTGGTGCTAATATAGGACAGTCCCCTAGGCACTTGTCGCCAGGAGTTGTACAGCTTGTTCAGTGTCTGCATCCATATGGCAATCTGTCCCATTCATAGAAAGACATTGTAGCTGTGCCTGTGGGTGCTGTGGTCAATGTAGTGTAAAAAGTAGATTTTAACTCTCGGCAACCTATGTTCTGCTGTTTGTTTTATTGTAGAATCCAATTTATAACGTGGGGGGAAGAAAAATCAGCTCAGAGCGAATTCCAGAACAATCTGGCTGGCTGGGGTTTGTGTTTATTCTTGGAGCGCATGGTTAATCAGCAGGTGCACAGCCCCGCGCGCTCTAATGAACAGTTTACAGGAAGTCTTGCTCGGAAGAAACATTTTCCTTGTTGTTTATACTGTGAATTAACTCAGAAGTTGCAAAGCTGTAAACGATGTTAGCTGGCCATGTATGTCATGCAAGTCTGTTCCATACTTCTCTTTTTTTGGCTTTCCTTCCCGCTGTTGCATGGTTTTCCCTGGGCGTGCGATGCTCGGGAAGGATGTTGGGCCTCTCGTTGTGTTGCCCCTGAAAGGGGCAAATCACGGCGAAGGGGCTCTCAAAAAAAGGAGGGTGAAGCTTTAGTGTTGCCCAGTGGTTCAAATCTAAACACATGAACGTGATTTATGGCTGCTCTGGTATCTGTCACTCCAATGCCAAGTGTTGTTCTGTTTTAGTGGGACTATTTGTTATACCTTTTAGTAAACACAAACAAATAGACCGCCTAGCACCTGCAGCAGCATATGATATTTACACTACCTGTATGATTCAGCATGCTTCCCTGGGGAAGCAGGCTTGTGTCCTCTCGATTTTTAGTGCTTTTTTAAACAGCATTCTTCCGAGGGAAGGCATGTGGCAAAGAGAATGCAACGCTTTAACTGTAATTCTCCCTTGGAGTCATTATTTATCTTAATTATATTTTTATAAACATCTCCCCAAGGGCACTTCGCTGCTGCCGCAGTGGTGTAGGGTGGGCAAAGGCCCCCCCCAGTGAGCTGCCAGGCTGTGTGTGATGTGACAGTCACCTTCTGCGCAGGTTTTGTTGTGCCTGTGGGACAGGGGGGAAAAATACTGACGTGAATAATCCCTGTTAATCATATTTGTTGACGTACCACCGGTTTATGTAAGAGTGGAAGACTTGCCTCAACTCTAAATGTAACAGAATAGAATTTTGTTGAACAAGAATAGATCTTGTTTCTCAGTGTTTTCTTTTACTATAAATTTAAATGTTACAACAGAATATAAATTACAGTGAAATAAGGTTGGCAAACAGGATCTTTGTACAAAGTATGTATGTACGTTGGTAATTTTACACCTCGGTCTCGGTGAAGTCCAAGGTCTAATCCTCTGTTTTTAAACTCGTGCGTGTTCTTAAAAGCGTTACTGAATCAGGGCCAAAGCTTTGCCATTGCCACCTCCCTCTGCCATGCGAATTGGGTGTGTAAGAGGGATGGGATTGCTGTGCTGAAAGTCGGTGTAAAAAATAACAAACTGAAAAAAAACCCAGAACACCCCCCCGCCCCAACCCCCAAAACCCATGAAAGTGGTTGGATCACATTTTTTTCCTAATTAAACTAAGATACTGAATCAATCCGTTTTCATCTGAATAAATTAGGAGACTGTTCAGAGAGGAATAAAATGAGATTTAGCAGGGATAAGTAGAAAGTAGCCCAGCTAGGAAATCAAAATTCCAAACTGCGGGTTTGACATGACACGTCAGCTGCTCAGCATCGGTTGTGTGGGAAATGGCTGAGGCATAACCGGGTTGAGAAATTAAGGTGGGACACTCTGTGCCATGTCTTAGTTAAAAAGGTAAATGCAGTCATGGGAGGCATAAACATGCATGTTGCATCTGAGTCCTTCTTTTTTTTTCCTGTTCTGCTTTATGCAGAACCAGTTAAACCACATTGAGTGTGATGTACAATTGGCCACTCTCTTGCAGAAAGGATAAAGAGAAGCTGGAGCAAATATAGAGGAGAGCAGCTAGGATGATAAAGGAGTTGGAGGGAATAGGCTATGAAGACAGATTAAAGGGAATTAAAGATCTACACCCTGGAAAAATAGAGGCTCTAGGAGGATGTGATTATGGTATGTAAGTACATGAAGTGATGCTACAAAGAAGAAGAGGGAAAAAATTGTTCTCATTAGTTAGCAGTGCTGGAATTTAAAATCCAGCGTTTCAAATCGCGTGCGTCTGGGTATATTTGATGTACTTTTCACTACAGTACCTAAGCACAGGGTTGAAATAAAAAATAAGAGTTTTAAATCATAGAGAAACTCGTTAATTCAAGTGCAGGAATGGAACTTGCACCTGAAATAAGTGGTGGATTTTTGGCAGTGGGCATTTCTTTTAAATGCTCTAGAAATACATTTAATTCCTCCAAGGAAGGGATGTAGGGCAGTGACTGTCCTGGATGAGGGGCTGCCACTGGAAGGAGGATGTAGTAGTGTTAGAGTGCTGGAGGGTCATAACGTTGATTAATAATCCAAACCATCAGTGCACAGATCAAAACCAGAAGATGATGCATATAATTATCCAGTCAGGTTCTGCTCTTTGCAGTGGGGAGGAGGGTAAAAAACAAGGGGAATGTTAGCCAGATTTTGTCTTAGTCTTGCTGCAAATGCTCCAGGAATTTAGGGAATAGTACCACAAGAGGCATAAATGGGAGGTTGTGATTCAGGGTGCACAGCTGACCTTGTGTTACAACAGCACTGCTGTTTTCTTTCTTATACCACAGGAGTACATAAGTTAGTGCACACTGATTAGAAGAGAGGATTTCAGCCTGTGGGCTGCAGTTTTAACCTGATTTGTCTTAAATTGGTGAAGTCATTTAAAATGTAATATACCACTCCTGTTACTTCCAATAGGACTTGATGTAAAACATGAGCTTCTTCTTGTCCTAGGTCTGAATGTGGACTAAAATAGTGAGGAAGAGGAGAAATGCAGCTCTTAAAAGCATCCAAAACTTTGCCAGCCAGTTCTAGAAAGTGCTGTCAGTGACCACATACTGTGTGATCAAATACCATCTCTCCTGAAGACCCACAGCCTTCCAAGCTTTATCCAGCAATGAGGAGGCATTACCCTGCCCAGACAGTTCTCTGTTCAGATCACGTACCTGTTTCCTGGGCATTTCCTGAGGCTTGGATGGGACCCTGAATATCTAGAAATAGTCCATTTCAATATATGGCTAATACTTTAGTTGTTTTGCTGGGTTTTTAAATTTTTTAAGTTATTTTTTTTTATTTTGCAGTTTTAGAGAGGAAAGAGGCACTTAACCACTGCACTAAGAGTTGGGAGGGATTTGCACCAGTGCAGCTTCTCTGCAAAACATGTCTTTATTCAATTGATTCTGTCATGAAGGCAGGAACTTGCATTCGAGTACAGTTGGTACAAGAATTTAATAATTACTGCTTCTGTTTCGATTTTAAATCAAATACAGCGAGTGTTTCTGACTCAGAAAATCATGATTTTTTTAGCAGCTTTATTCTGTCGGCACTTTAGAGCTCACTGGGCAGTCACAAATGTGCGAGAGCCATGGTGGTTTCCAGCCGTGTGTCTCCTTCTGTACAGGACCAAAATTGTGGCATTTTGCCTCAAGGGCTGTGCCATCCACATCAGAGCGAGGGGGAATGTGGTGTGAGACAGAGCCCCAGGCTCTTGCCTGGACTGTACATGGACATCAGTTTCATGGCAGCTGGCAAAGATGAGGTCACTTCCCATTGCCCCTGAGAAATAAAATAAAAGAGCAGTTCTGCACTTTCTTAGGGTGCTGTGCTCAACAGGAGGAAAGCAGGAGACATGGTATTGATTTGTCAGCGTGCAGGTGGCTCTGGCATGTTCTCTGCACCATTAGAACGTGAGCAGATGCTTCATAACTGTAATAGAAAATCAAGAATGCTTCTCCACATCGCTGACTTCCCCCAGTGTTTTGGCAAAGATCATTGGCCCAAGCAGATGTGAAAGAGGGAGAGTGCAGTATGAAGTGTGTCAGCATTGTGAATATTTAAAATATGGTCCACTGTGTGGCAGAAGTACCGATACTGAAGCTTCTGCTTACCTGGATTTTGTATCCACCCGTGACTTTGCAGCCAGTGTGTACGAGCGTGGTACCCAGTTCCATGTGGTTAGTAAGTGTGGGTTGTATGAAACCATACAGCACAGGGGGCTTTCATGCTGGGGCTTTGCTCACTGCTTTCCCCAGTACTCACTGTGTCCCTGTCTCTCTTCGGGGTGTACTGTCATTTTCACTCTTAGCTGTCTGTGGCTTCTCTGTCCACTTGCTTTTGTGTCTCAGAGTGGGGGTCTTCAAGGATGCTGTAGCACAGCAGGTGTATTCCAAAAGATGATTGACTGGTGTGTGCAAGTACCAGCTCCAACAGCCATCCCAGTAGGATTAGATGGTGAAATTGCTTCAAGACCCTCTGGAGATCCTTGGGGTTATGAAGCAACATAGTAGGGTAAAGGAGGAGGAGGAGGTAAAATTTCCTCTCCTCTATCCAGCAAGCCCAGAGGAGCTGTGGAAGTGCCTTGCCCCTTCTCCCCTCCCCTCTGTACTGGAAGCAGGGCTGGAGGCAGCAGCAAACGAGTGGACACTTACACAGTTTTCAGCTTTCCACATGGGTTTCGTTACTCTGTCGTATGTCATGAATAAGATGATTTACGCAAGACATTTTACTTGCCAGAGTGTTCTTTGCTGTATTTCGATGTAATAATGCTGCACTATTGCATTATTTGGAAGTATTTTTTATGCAAATGCCTTACGAAGAGGAAAAAACCCCACGTAGTCTTGATTTTTACATCATTTATTCCTTCACTACTTTGAAAATTATGTCTTGTTATAAAATCATTTCCACTAACTAGTGTTGCATCACCAGTACCCAACCATGAATATGCGTTCCTAGGAAGGAGAGGGTGACAGAAACAAACACCTACTCTAATGTGTCATTAGAAATCAAACAGACCTAAAACTTGCTTCTGCTTGCCAATGCTCAGATCTTCTGAAAGTCTGTCTCCGGCAGCGAGACCAGGGATGGATCCAGATTACAGAAGCTGTGTGCTTGCATGCAGGCAAAATATCAGTGAACAATTTCAGAGTATAGGTTTGCATTGTGCCCACAAAGCTGTTTGTTTATGTACTGGATTAAAATCTTCTTTTTCCACCTCTATTTGCTCAAACAAAGTGAGTACTTAGATCAGTTAAACAGAGTTCTCCATTCATTCCCACTGGCTGTATCCTTTCTGTGTTACATCCGCTTCTGTACAAACTCGCTCTTTGTTTTGTTTTGAGGTGCTTCTTCAGGCTCTATCAGGGAACAAGTGGCATCTATAATATCTTCAAAAGTGTGGTGGATAAAATAGCAGTAATCTGATACTGACACATAAAGGTCACCGAAAGGCACCACTGAAACACCCCCCCGCCCCCGAGCAGGATGGGAGTCGCTGCCTGCGGAGGGGGCCAGCGTTTGTCTTTCAGTACTGAAGGGGTTTTTTTTTTCCTCTTTGAAATGTCTCATTTTGGTAAGTTGAAGTAGTTCCTCTGCTTGGTTGAATGGCAGTGGAAGCTCTGTGTAGGTGTTAAGCGTGTTACGCGTAGCGTCGTGTTAGCGGAGTGACCTTTTAAGTTCCCCGTTTACAGTCAGCACCAGTCTTCATGGTTATTGACAGCACGAGGCTTTGACATCCTGAGCATCATTTATAGTTTGATATTGTCTTGGTCACTCCGTCATTTTGTTTGGACACAGTACCAGGGTATCATGTCCTACATAGTTTGTCTTGTCTTGTGCAAGTTCCCTGGAAAGAAAAGAGATTTGCACTTGGATTTAAAAAATAAATACAAATCTCGGTAGGGCTCTTTCCGTTGACTTGGCCATGGCCTCTAGGCTCTCACAGAGAAACTTTAAAAAACCCTGCTGGGGGTTTAAGCCATGTGACTCCTGTTGATATTATAATGAGATTTACAGTGCTTAAACCCCACGGGGGACTGACTCCTTACTTGGCGTCACACGGCGTTCCTGCAGCCGTCCCGGGGTGGGTAACGCGCGGGGGAAATTCAAACGCTGTTTTTCTTTTTTTTTTGTCTGGGTTCTGCCAAACACCCTGAAACCATAACTCTCACATGTAGTCTTCGTGGAATTTAATGGAGTGTTAACATGAAAGCCTGCTTTCTCACCCTTTGCTGTATCCAGGTATGGAAGCAGATGATAAAACCCATTATCTTCTGATTTTTTCTGATGTGTACAGAGGATGTTTGACCATATGCCTGTCTGGCTTGGGTGGATGGTGTTCCTTCAGCCATCCTCCCTCTTTCTCAGTTGAGGAAACGCGTGGTGTAGCATTTTTCTAATTTCCTTGCAAGGAATGCATCAGTCCCTTTGTTCTTTTAAAAACTTTACAGAGATTCTCCACACTTGAACATTTTTTAAAAGACTGGTGAGTTAAACCAGTGTAATGTTCCTGTACAGGAAAAGGCCTTTGTAAAGCTCTTCACCTACAGTTGTTTTTTTAGGAAATTAACTTGCACATACATATATTTATGCTTGAAGAACTTTTTGTAAACAGCCAAAAATAGGATATTAACGAAATAATAAATGAGGTTCATATAAAACTCTTAATGCCTTTTCTGGTCGGTACTTTTTAGGTTTTGGGGGGTTTTTTAATTAAAATAATTTTTGAAACCATCTTCAATAATCTTCAGATTCTCATTGGGCCTAAAGTGAGAAGAGTTACAGAATCTGGGCAAGAATTTCTCTTTCAACTTGTTTGCACTTGGGATGACATCTCTGGAGGGTTCAGTGTTCTTGCTGCCCAGTGCATCAGAAATAATGTAAGAACACAATTTTGATACAGTGCACAGGCAGATAAAATTACAAAGGAAGAATAAACAGCATTTCCACATGTGTGTAAAGGTAAAATGGCAAGAAGTAGGCGTTTATCCATAACGTTACCTATGATCCAGGATAAAACGAGTCATAAAAGCCACACCTAGATGCTGGTATGTGTTCATATCCTTTGTGTATGTTTGAAGTTCATAATACAGCACAGACATACTGTAGCAGAAAGATTTGATATGAAAAATAGATATGTGTTTGAGCATAAAATAGAGACTTCAATATTATTTTGACATTTTAGTTTTAAAGTCATCTAAGGTTATGGAAATTGTTGCAGAAAATAATTCCTTTCCTTAAGAAGTTTCCATGCAGAAGTTGAATAAAGAAGATATTTTAGAATATGGTTCATCAGTTAGTGCAACAGATACATTTCCCTGAGCACCACATGGCCCGGATCAAAGCGTCTCATGACTTGGATCAGTGCAGCCAAATCATTACGTATTGATTGGAATCCCGCTGAAGGATTAACCCCTTAGTGCTCATATGAATTTTTTTCTTTAACCCTGGGTTCAGTAGTTGGGAGGCTCTGTGACGTTCCTGCCAAATCGTAGCAAGGTTAATAGCCCCCAGTAACCCCTTGTACTGAGGAACCCTTTGACTGCATGGTTCCTGGGTTTTATGGCGAATTTTGCATTTGAAAGTACATCTTGTGTCTTTCTTGGGATAGAAAGGGACTGTACTTGTGCAGTGAAACAGCCTGTAAGAGAGGGAAATAAAAACCAGCCAGAAAAAATCACCAATCCAGTAAATAAATAACATGGTGGGAAAGCCAAGGCTGCAAACTTGATGCTTTTCCTCTTCCTTTAATGATGAGGAAAGCCTCAGGTCCAGCTGTACTGTGCTGTAAGGATACAGTGCTGTATGGAGGTGACTTCTCTTCCTGATGAAGTTGAATTGTAAAAATGCAATGTTCATAAATTTCTTAGCAAAATATCAAGCAGGATATTAAGCAGGTCTGTCAAATGATTTCTCCCCCGTCCGTGTTAATTTAAATTCTTTACAAAGCTTTTAATTAATGAATGAAATGTAGGAGGATAGCTAAGTAAGAATGACACATGTTTCGCACTGCAAATGGTATTTAATTCTGTTTGGGAAAACTATGGGCAGAGTCAGGCAGGTACCGTGAGATGTCAGGGGTGTTTCAGGATCTGTTGTTTTGCTGCTCTTTGAGAGTCTTTGTGAAGATGAATTGTGACGGTACCTTCAGTTACACCACTTTTTCTCTTTTCTCTTTCTCTCCCCCCAGTTTATCCCACGAGGAGCACTCACACAGCCATCCTCTCTACGGACATGGCGTATGCAAGTGGCCGGGCTGTGAAGCAGTATGTGAAGACTTCCAGTCGTTTCTAAAGTAAGGATGGTTTTATTGGCACTTCCATTGTACAGAAAGCATGCCCTGAAATTTTGTGTGCTGTCACTCACCCTGGGCCTGATGCAAAGCCCATTGAAGTCAACAGAGAGCTCCTTTTCACTTCAGTGGCTTTTGGATCAGGCTCAAGAACGTTTTAACAGGGGATAGTAAATTAGCCCCATGGGGAAGTTATGGTCTTGCTCAGTGTGTTACTATAAAATGGTGTTTGCAGTTCCGCAGCTTTTTTTTTCTTTTTTTTTTTTTCTAAATAACTTTTAAGTTGCAGTATCGATCATGTAAACAATACAACTTTGATTTAACCTTGATTTCACTTTAATTTAGAAGTCTAGTCTTAAATTAACTCCATAAATGAACAGAGGATTGCAGAACATCACGTGAAATTTAATTTATGTCAAATAAGTAACTAATGAACAAAGTCTACACTACTAAAAATAAACTATAATTATATTAATTGGGCCCCTGCAGTTTGCTGCAGACCTTTTCCTTGCTGCCAAAGAACACAGTTTTACACGTTGCATAAACAGTGCGTTATGGACTAGGCCATGGCAGTGCATGCATCCCAATGTGGGGAAGGACCCCAGAGCTCTAATAGCTTACACATGGCTGCTCCACAGCTAAACCATCAGCTTCAGCCCTCCAAGCTGGAGCAGAAACTATTCCCACCACAGAAGAGTTCTCTGTCTGGGTAGGACACCAGGTAAACACACGTTTTGGGTGCAACCAGGTTCTTGAAGGTTTGGTCACCGATTTTGATTCTCAAGTACTGTGGCTGGTCAGTTGTGAGATGACCAAAGACCAACCACCCAGGCAGTGTTTATGATTTAAATTCACAAAGGGACAAATCCTGCTCCCGTTTAGAGCAGTCATCTCAGGGAATCAGTCCACATAAACATATGGGATTCTTCAGGATGAGTAAGTAGACTTAGTCCCAAAAGGTTCATCTGTACCTGTCCTTTCTGGGGTGGTACCCTGGATTTTTATGTGAGGGAGGGAGGGGTGATAGCAAGCAGAGGATGTTTGTTGGGTGGTGTTAGATCATACAGATAGGGCTTTGCTCTCAGAACAGAATGGGCCGGTTCTGGTTCCAGTGGCAAAACCCTCCTTAGTTGGGGCTGATTTAAACATATGTTACAGCTAAGGAAGGGTTCAGTGAGGAGAAGGTTCTCCTTACAAGAGGGTTACAAATAAGAAGGTGCTAGTCATAGATTTCTGTGAAGGGTGGCCTCTTTTCTTATAATTCATCCTGTTGTTCACTTAAGTGAAATAAATGCTAATCTTGCCATACTTGCCAGCTCATTCATATTCATATGCCATACTATAGCATTTAGACCTTTAAAACAATTCTCATTTTTATTGCTGTTAGTGCAAGGGAAAGGTGCAGTGGTAGCCTGAGATATCACAATAACGTGTGATCACATCTGGTCAGATTAGGCCTCCTTTGCTGCCTGTGCTAGTCCTGTGTTCCAGATTAGAGCTGTTGTTTCAGCAGGATTACAAAGCAATGGGCTGTGTGACATGGGCCATGCATAGAAAACACAGCCCTTAAGTCACAGAACATGGGTGGAAGCAAGACTGGTTCTTATATGGTGTTTTGGAGATGTTTCAGTAAGTAGGCCCAGTCCACCAGTTCACCTGGAGGAGATACTTGGAGGAATCAATACTTAGGAATAACCTGGAAACTCTTACTGGCCCAGGCTGGACCTTGGCTCCGTCAGTTCTAGTTCTTGTGTCTCTCACTTATCATCAGTCTTTTCTTCCCCACCAAAACCATACAACAGAAATATTCTGTGTGAGTTTCTTGAACCCATTGGCTCATGTAAATTTTCTCATTATCCAAATTCTACAGTGTCCAGACAAAGTCTTACTGTTCCAAGTGACATTTAACCCAGAACGAATGCAGAAATGAGTGTCCATGAGCAGTGTACTGGCACTGCTGGGAAGTGAGTGTTGCTTCCTAAAATGAAATGTTGCTTCCTAAATGGTAGCCTTCCATGTCTCCTGTGGAGAGGCCTTAAATTAATGTTGCCATTTATCAGAATTTATTACTCAATGAAAAGCTAATAGGTAGATGCTTGAAGGTTCTTCCTGATACTTGTATAAACCGTGAAGCTCTTTTGACGGTCCCCTCAAGAGAAAAGCTCTTGTTTACCAAGTGAAATACAGCCCGTGTATCAATTGAGCATTGCTTAATTTCACTTACCTTGGTGAAAAGGCAGAGAGAAGTTGTATGTGGAATGAAAGCCCTGTATGCCAATAAAATGATTCTTCAGTTAAAGGAGAAAAAAGGACTCGCAGGTCTAAAACATGGTTCATTTCTTTTCCTCCTGAGGAAGAAATATCATAACTGTTGGTAAATCAAAACCAGAGATTTGACACTTTTCTGTGATCGTTCTGTAGTGTTTGTTCCCAAGGTGAGGTACACCACAGGGCCCTTGATTTCAAAGATAAACACTGTACAAATAACGATCCTAGTTGTCTTTCACTCACAGCCAACAGGAGGATGCTTATCAGAACCAGCAGATACACAGGCTATTGTGTGCATTTATTTCCCTATTTCTTTTTGAAATAAGTTGCAGTTTTAGCATCGTTGTGTTCTGGGTTTGTTTTTTTTTTTTAATCCATCAGCCATTGGTTATCATGTGATGTGGTATCAGTTAGAGCTAACTGATAGCAGCAGGGGCTGCTGCTCTGCCTAATGAAACAGCAGCACCCTGCATGCTCCAGAATACTCCCTGAGCCTAAAAACAAAAACAAGTCCAGTCTCACGGCGCTGACCCCGTGGCCTCTGCCAAGCTGCAGGGAGCAAGGTGAGGGCTGGAGGGTGCACACGTGTCTGGAGTGTTAACCAGGGCCTGTCTCGCAGGCAGCAGCGAAAGGAGCAATTAGTAGCACAGAGCGACTTTCCTTCAAAATTGACTATATCCTTGATTTCATTTGCATGTGTTTAAAGACCGTTGCAGATAGAAATAGATACCCCTTATACAGCAAGTTGTTCAGGAAATCCCTGCTGGAGGGAGGGTGGTTTATTCAGCAGAGTATCCAGGGCAAAAAATGAAGGAGAAGGCTGATTAGGATTTCATCCCTCCACACTTTTAATTTTTATTTTTTAATTCAGTTGTGGGTTAGATGCGCTTAATCCTGACTGTACCGTTTTTAAATCAAATATATTCTTTAAAAGAAGGACGCAGACCTTTGGAGAGATCTGGCAGTTCTGTGTTGCAGTGATGCTGGTAATCTGCTTCATGTGCATTTAACTTTGATGAAACGAAGGGGAGTTTATGTGAAAGAAACTACTAAGTGCACTCTGTAATGTTTTCACAAGTGTTTTTATCATGGTAACATCTTGTTTACTTTAGTTGCCTGCCTAAAACTACTTGGAACATGTTAAGAAAACATTTCGAGAAAGCTTCTACAAAGAGGCTTTTGTTTAGCAGCAACTGTGAGACTGCTCAGCTCACAAAGGTGTTAACTTTCAACCCCTTAAGCACTTCCACATGAAATTCCAGCAACTATGTTTGTGGTTTTGGAAAAACAAAGTGTATATTAAAGAAACCAGGTATATGCTAATACATGTTGAAGTAGGCCGGAAATCGTAAATTGTTTCAAAGGCATTAATTGCGCTCGTTTGCGTGGCAGAGAGTTCTGCAGTGAAATCATCCGCGCGGCGCAGACCTTTTAATCAGATGGGGAGTGAGGGCAGGGGAAAGGCTGGGCTGGAGGTGGGTTTTTTAGAATTTTTTTTAAAGTCATGGCAGGGCCGGCTGTGGAGCGGCGATGGGGAGGTTGATGGGGAGGGGGCTGATGCTGGGGATGCTGCGCGGGGATGCAGCGCCGGTCCTGTCCCGTGCGGGGGGACCCGCTCGCCCCCCGGGGATGCTCCTCACAACCAGCTGATTCTCCGAGCCCGCCGCGTATTGGGAAGTTGCCGTTCGAATGTCGGCGTTCCCGTTTCTTTTACAGCCTCCCGATTAACCCCCGTGGCAGGGCAGGGGGGTTCGGGACCCCGGCGGCGGCGGCGGAGGCCGGGGTGGCCCAAATCCCACAGTGCCCTCTAGTGCTCCCGGGAATGCTGCTGGCGGGAGAGGCTCCGGAGAGCATTCCCGGGAGCAGCATCCCCGGGAGACCCCCCGGTCCCTCCCCTCCCGAGCTGGGGAAGCAGCAGGCCAGCTCGAGCTAACCCTCTGATATTTTTATTTCATCATTTCAAAATTATTTATTTAATTGTTTTAATTTTATTTTTGTTTATTATTATTTTAATTTTTCTTTATCCTGTTATTTTAATTTTATTATGTGTTTTGTTATGTGTTTTATTGTGTATTCTTTAATTGCCATTATTCTATTTTTATTTACTTTCTTTAACTTATTTCTGTTTGATTTTCATACATACTTTGCACACACACACACATATATATATATGAAATACTTCTTCTCATGGCTTACATGTAGTGAGGCCCATTGCCTTGCATTATCCCCTTTTTTCTCTCTTAAAGGTGCACTTAGTTTATGTTTCCCATTATAATTTCCGGTGTGTAATCAGAAAGCGTTCCTTAAGAGACAAGGATCATCTTTGTTTCATACTTTTATTGACACTGTCTACCGTATTACTGCGATGTCTAAATGGTAAAATTTATTATTAGCAATAGTGTCACAAAAGTCTGAGACAGCGATTTTCCTTTCAATAAAAGTAGTTAAAAACCTTTTAGAAAATCCATAATTTTGATTGCTGGTACTTCATAAATGTATAACTGGTACTTTTTAGCTGTCTCTTTAGGGAAAAATGAGTTTTATCACCTGCAGTACCTGGGTTAATGAAATTGTGTGTTGGAATTTAGCCAGAATGAAAGATGAGATCATTCGGTGGCACTAATATTGGCAACAGGTCTCATAAAAAGGTTCTACTCTTTTTAGAAAATTATCATTAGGGCTTTTTCTTTTTCTGAGGATGGGAGAGAGATTCAAGTTATTTGTCATTTTTGAAGTTTCTGTGGTCCGAAGATTTTCATCTGCTGTAATATCCCAAACCCAGTGACCTAAAAGCCTCCACCAAGGCCAAGAGAAACACAACAGTGTCCATCAGTGCCTAGTAAAGGAATTTACTTGCTTCAGATTTCAGCTCCAGTTCCTGTTTCAGCCCTTTAAAAATCACGACTCTCAGCTCAAATTTGAAATAACGCTGCTCCTTTCTCATGGTCCTCCGTGTTTGATTGTTTGTGGATATTAGCTGTCCAGGAAATCCCATACTTAGAGATATAAATCCAAAATGATCTTGTTTTTCCGCAGCCAGCCCAGGATGTATTAGACAGTTATGA